>NC_057795.1:352390209-352606991 GCF_018294505.1 Triticum aestivum | reverse complement strand
CCGCCCCGACCCCCTCTTCCTCCCCACCGATCCACGGCCCTCCGGAAGCCCTGCAGCGTCGCCCTCAAGCTCGCCCCCAACCTTCGACCGTCGGCGAACTTTCGAGGATTCGCGAGCTCCAGCCCCTCCCCGGCCTCGCCGTTGCCTCCACCAGATCCGCTGTGAGCTACTCTTCCATCCCCCTCCTCCTCGCGCCCGTTCCCGTACTCTAGCCGCCCTTTTCACCGGAGCCGATTGCTCCTCGCCGCCGGCCATGGCGTGGCCGTGGCCACAGCCACCGCAGCTCGCTCCCGAGCCCACCGGCGTGCTCACCGCAACCTTAGGAACCCAAAGCACCTAACCACTCGTCCTCCCGTGCACCACAACGCCGATTCCAAGCACACCGGAACTTCGGCCGCCGCCTTGGAGCTCGCCGTCATCGGCTCCGGCCACCATAGGTCCGGCCACCACCACTGTTCGACGCGTGCCACTGCGTGCGTTTGAATGCAACTAACCGCGCTCGAAATGATGCCCTGAGGGCGATTTCCGAAGCCCGCCACCGCACCTGGCCTCGCCGGCGTCACGTCGCCGGTGGGGTTGACCCACTTGACCACGGCGGAACCCCCCCTGGGTCGATGACAGGTGGGGCCAGCCCCTGTTAATTAGTTTAGGTGTTAGATTAGTTAACACTAATTAATTTAGTTAATTATTTAAGCCACTGACATGTGGGCCCGGCCCTGCTGACATTTTCGTTAGTATTAGTTTAACCCTAATCAACCCGGTTAACCAACTGAGTCACTGACACGCGGGACCCACTGTCAGGTTTGACCTGGACCCGCCTAGTTGACCTGCTGACATCAGCATGACCTAGTGCTGACGCAATAAATCATTTTCTGGTTTTAAAATAATTCAGGAAATTCCAGAAAATTGTATAAACTTCTAAAAATCATAGAAATTCAACCGTAACTCCAAATTAAATAAATTATATATGAAAAATTATCAGAAAAATTCAAGGAATCCATCTGTACCATTTTCATGCATGTTTGAACAATGTTTGTCCTCTGTTTTGGACAAAACCAATAAAGGGCATTTAAATAATCACATATGGAGTTTGAATTTGAATCTTGTATTCAAACCAACCCCATTTAACTTGTTGCTAGTTGCATTAGCCCAAAACACATTCATTTTGCCATGTCATGATCATGAATCATATTGTGCATTGCATTGATTGTGTTCCCTTCTGTGTTGCCGGTATTTGTCCCCTCTCGATAGACGTGATACCGATGATGTGATCGTTGACACTGATGAAGACTCAATGCTATCTTCAGAAGTGCCAGGCAAGCAAAACCCCCTTGTTCATTCCGATACAATCCCACTCTCTCGCTCCTGCTCTCTTTTACTGCATTAGGACAACACCGATTCAACTGTTACATGCTGCGGTAGTTGAACCCCTTTATCCTCTGCATGACCTGTTGTTGCCACAGTAAATAGATGAAACCCACTAGCATGAGTAGGAGTTGTTTGAGCCCTGATGTGCCTACTCATTCATGCTTGTTTGTCATGCCTGCTACTGCTTAGAGTTGAGTCAGGTCTGATTCATCGGGGATGAATCAGAGGTGTGTGAACATGTCCTACTGTGTGTGAGCTAAGTGTGTGAATACGATTTGGTAAAGGTAGCGGTGAGAGGCCATGTAGGAGTACATGGTGGGTTGTCTCATTGCAGCCGTCCTCAGGAACTGAGTTCTGTGTTTGTGATCCATGATTCAGCTACTACCATGCATTGGGCCCTGAAATATGACCCCGCTCGACTTCTTATTCACCCTAGTCCTCTGTCCAGGAGTTGCAAGTAGTTTCTGGTGTTTGTAGCTTACTGGAGGCCGTGGACAGCGCTGACCGTAGGGGTGGGCTGTGATGCGGTAGGTATGTGGCACGGTGTACCGGATGCCCGTTTGGTATCTCGGGAACCCTGTTCACATCGTTTGGGGCTGTGAGCGAAACTCCGGCCGGATCTCCTCATGGATGGAACCCGAATAGGCGATAAACCTGGACTAGAGACTTGAGTGTTTAGGTAGGTCGTGGTCTACACCCACGTCGGCTTTCGCTTGAAGTCTGCCGAGCACATGTCGTGTGCAGACGCTAAGTGGTGGAAACATGTATGAAGAAGTACACCCCTGCAGGGTTAACATCATCTATTCGAATAGCCGTGTCCGCGGAAAAGGACTTCTGGGTTGCTTATATCAGTTCATAGACAAGTGAAAGTGGGTACTCTAAAATACGCAAGATAAGCGTGAGTGCTATGGATGGCGTTCTCGTAGGGAGACGGGAGCGGATCCATAGTGGTGTATTGATATGGTGAATATGTGGACTCGTGTGCGCCACCTCAAAAGAGTTACTTGCAGTCGTAGTTTAGGATAGCCACCGAGTCAAAGCTGGCTTGCTGCAGTTAAACCCCACCATCCCTTTGTTGATAATGATGCATATGTAGTTAGTTCTGATGTAAGTCTTGCTGGGTACATTTGTACTCACGTTTGCCTATTTTATGTTTTTGCAGAGAGACTTCGGTCTCACTAGTAGTTTTGCGTGGACTTCGACGTTTAGCTTGTTACCTCAGCTACGATCTTGTGCCTCGGCAGGATCTGGTAGATAGTCAGGCTTCTCAGCCTTTTTCATTTATAGATGTCTGCATCCAGACATGATAGCTTCCGCTTGTGTTTTGAATTGTATGCTCTGATTGTTGGGTCATGAGACCCATGTTTGTAATATCTCGCTCCTCGGAGCCTATTGAATAAATTACTTGAGTCGTAGAGTCATGTTGTGATGCCATGTTGTATTTGCACATATCGAGCATATTGTGTGTATGTTATTGAAATGCTTGGTATGTGTGGGATCTGACCATCTAGTTGTTTATCTTTAGTAGCCTCTCTTACGGGGAAATGTCTCCTAGTGTTCCACCGAGCCATGGTAGCTTGCTACTGCTCCGGAACACTTAGGCAGGCAGGCATGTGTCCTTCTTCGTTCCTGTGTCTGTCCCTTCGGGGAAATGTCACGCGATGAATACCGGAGTCCTGTTAGCCCGCTACAGCCCGGTTCACCGGAGTCCTGCTAGCCCAGTGCTACAGCCTGGATTCACTCGCTGATGACCGACACGTTGGATGCTGGGTCACGGATGCCTGTCCCTGGAAGTTTGTGCCACTTTGGGTTTACGACTAGCCATGTCAGCCCGGGCTCCTTATCATATGGATGCTAGCGACACTGTCATATACGTGTGCTAACAGGCGCAAACGGTCCCGGGTAAAGGTAAGGCGACACCCGTGGGAATACCGTGCGTGAGGCCGCAAAGTGATATGAGGTGTTACATGCTAGATCGATGTGGCATTGAGTCGGGGTCCTGACAGCGTTGGTATCAGAGCTTGACTGTCTGTAGGATTACCAAGCCAAACTGGTCGAAGTTGAGTCTAGAAATCCTTTAGTTATATAAGGGAATTGATTGTGGGATGGAACGTAAGGCTCTTTTTACTCCTTATACCTCATGCCCTTCTGATCTGAGTCATCTTATCTTTCCTACGGGGATTAAGAACTAGGCTATCTCTTCTTTCTATTAGGATCACGTGTTACTAATCAGTAGACTTATAAGATTGTTGGATTTAAGTCTCAGTTCAGTTCCTACTACTTCCGTATGTTAATTATTGATCTCGGAACCTTGATATTGTGCTTCTGAGTGGTTATGCCACCATTTTGTAGTATGTCTCAAATCTTTTCTGAGCATTTACAACCGTTATGCTGTCCGAGTCATCCCAGGTTTCTAAATAGTCTGATGCATTTGCAAAATCCTTTCCTCTGGTTTCGATGTTCCTTTATGCCAGCTCAATCACACTAATTGTTGAGTTCAGGTATTCTATTGCCTTGACATTTATGTTGGAATTATTATTATGACCCTAGGTGTCTCAGGGGATCATCTAGTGGTCTAGCCATGATTTGTGTCCTAGTGTGATGATTCTGGCCTTTATTCTCGAAAGCATTCCGTGATGCTACTTAGTAGTAGGTATTCTACTCCTGGGTTTTGAACCCGAGATTCACTCTACTTACCTCATGTTGATAGTGTTGCTAGTTCCTTTAGGATATTAGTAACCTTTGCGATAGTCCTCGAGGTCCGTGGTATTTCGTTCTTCCAAATACCATGAACCATTCTTGGCAGGAGTTCTTCTAAACCAAAAGATGACAGCAAGAGTGCTCTCGATGAGTTCTCCATGCTATATTGTGACTCTGCCAGTCCTATCTCTCTGCATGGGTTATCTGGAAGAAATGTTGATCTCGCTCGACATACTAATCTATGCATCCACAACTCAGAAAATTATATGTTCCTTTGAGTTGTTCTCTTTAGTTGCATTCTGACCCTCGTCTATCAATTGATAGTCAAGAGTATGTGTGCGTTCGTTTATCGATGCCTATTACTCTTGTGGTCCGTCAAGCCATTCTATTCTGGAATGACTAGGAGAAACAAACTCCAGTACCTCTTCCATATCCAGGATTGGGTCAAAGAAGTTGTGCTCCGCAGATCAAATTGCTAATCCAGTTTTTGTTCTGCTCTACCTTGGAGTATTACCATTTTTTATATCAGGATTTTCATGAGAATTGCACCGGCTCTTGTGAATTCTTGGTGCAGTGATACTTCTTGCCGTCATTGTTCATTCCTCGGTTCCTGTGTTATTGTAACCGGAATGCCGACAAATGAATCATGGCGTGTGAAATCAATACTGCTAGCAACTCTGTTGCTTGGTAGTTAAATGGACGATAACCTCATTCTTAGCGTGTTGATTATTGAATCGTCACCCTAAGACTGATTGTGCTGCCTAGTCCCTATTTCTGGTGCACTCTTCGACCAATGAGATAGGAATTATTTCAAGTCCTCACTCATTTGATCATGTCGTCTTGCCCTCAAAAGCAAGATTATTCTCGAGCTTAGTAACATACCGGTGGTTCGTGATTTTCCGTATATCTTCTCGGAAGTATTACCAGGTTGTCACCTGACCGCTATGTTGAGTTTGTGTTCAAGTTGGTTTATCCTGTAAACCACCCTTTCTCCAAGAATCTGTGTGGGATACCCCTGAGATAGTTGGTTAAGCTAAACAACAACTTGGAGAGCTGGAAGATAAAGGCTTCTCCGACTTAGTTCATATTAAGGGATATCTTGTATGTATGTTGAAGAAAGATGATGTCTTCATCGATTGGTCCCTATGATCAGTTGTTGGACCTATTGTCTTATCAATCCTTTGATTTGAGTGTGGGCTATCGTCAAATCAAATCAGAACCAACGATGTTCGTAATGTTGTCTTACTCGTGGCTGCCCCTCGAGCATACACCATTATATCTTTGGTCTGACCAATACTATCACCTGTTCACATAATTAGGGAATTCCATCTTCATGGAAATCTCGATGATTTGTTGTTGAGCCCATCAACATCATTTTATCTCCTCCAAGATCTTGTTGGACAATAAGTTAGTGTTGGGAACTTTTGAAAGCATTTTCTTCATGCTAGCTCATGAAGTATTTGTTTGATGTAAGGAGTGACTTCCTCTTATACACGTGTATTTGGTGAAAGTTGCCGCCGTGGATTCGAGAAATTCAATGTTATTTCCTTTGGAATCATCCCAAATCAGTCATGCATACGTGCGAAGTATTCTGTGGTCTGGAGACTTGCAACCTCCATTCTATATGTGTCCCTAGCACACCAAGCCACTGATTGATTTGTTCAAGGAAAAGGAGTTGCTGTGCAAATACTAGTTCATGCACAAGATTCCTATATCTTCAATGATGGTTCCCTACCAGAACTCGGTAGTGTTTTATTGTAAGACTACCACGTGGTCATGTTTGTCCAGGACAGCGTGTTCACATGTGTGTAGCAGAACCAGCTCATGTTTTGGAGTTTGCTATCGTAGTTCATTTTCCGAGAATCTCGCAACGTCATCTTGTCGATTTGTGTTGCAAACTTTCATTTTCTTCCTAGGCTCGATGAGTCTGGAATATCCTAACACCAACCAGATCTGAATCTCAGGCAGATATGATGGTTGGAACATTTCCCAAGAACTATAATAATGGTCTCTCTGTAACCGGTAAAGTGGATGTCATGGCCAACACACCCAGCCGGAAGACCTATTACTGTAGTATCTTGATTGAGAAAGTTGGCCACCTCCCCATAAGGACTTCGTAGGATTTACTCCCTAGCTGTTCCTTATGGATTTTTGTGTTCCCGAAGTCCGACCTTTTACTTGATGTCTAGTTACCAAACCATTTCAATGAATGGGATACGCTATCACATCAAGGAGAACATTAGGAGCGGAGTGCTAAATGTCTCTCGGTCGATCGTCCAGATTTTATCTCCGTGGCCTCGCTAGGGTGAAATCTGAGAAAGTGTTATCTTCCTTTGCATCTACATCTTCCACCGGTATTCATCATGGTAGTATGATGTGTTGCCAGGATCCTTGACACGGATATTGGTAAAATCTTGATGATTATGGAAATGCTCAAGTTCTTGAGAGCACGCACAAGCGCTACGTGTTATCATCGGCACTAACTGGGATTCCTCTCAGTTTCCTCGGCAATGCTATGACCTTTCAAACAGTGAATTCACTCTCTATTGTTGGGTTCTTCCCCAGTTACCAGAATCATTCCCAGCATTTGCATTTTGTTCCCAGCTTGCACCGTCAATGTGCCATTCTACCATGGGTCTCTTCCATTTCCGGTGATAAGAAAATTCCTCCATTACGTTGTCTTCAACAAGGTAATCCACATCATCCAAGTCCGAGTATACCATTCTACCGACCCCCTAGAAACGATCGCTCGAGAATTGCCTTAGGCTGGTTTAAAGAGTCTCAATGATCTCTGAATCGAAGGTAATTCTTTTTGCCACTTAAGGGGATATATCTACGAGTCACCATCCCTAAGGTGTCTCGTTGTGGTATCATGGCAACTCAACTCCTCGCTACGTTGACAACCGTTCACCACCCTCTTAGGTGTGGAATTGTTGTCTACCTAGTGAACCCTTGTCATTTGCTTCACTCCATTCCTATGGGTGTGTGATTCGTCTCTCAGCTCGAGAGATGTTGCTATGTCTCATTCCGTGGGTTAATCCTGAGTTGTTCGACCTTCGAGAAGAACAATTCTTTTAGGGTCTTTCCTTCCTCTCGTTGTCATGATAGTTGGAGTTCTCAGAGCAAGACTTCGAGACAAGATGATGATCGAATCAAGGTTCTTATGAAGTGCAACCTGGATCGTGAGGATTGTGCTAGTTTGCGTTCCCCCTTCACCTTACCCTACGCTTGAATCCCGGGACGAGATTTTTGTTTAGTGGGGGTGAGTTGTCACATCCCTGGTCCTGTTATGCACTAGGCCAGACCTCATGTGAGCATCATGTTTTAATTCAACTGAAATTTGAATTGAGGGATTTTCAAAGCCTCAGAAACCTTCTAAAAATGATCAACATTAAAATCTTCTCAAAGAAGTCCAAGAAAATGTTCCTCTTAGCCTCTGAAAATATTGCAAAGAGGTAAAACTCAAAACAATATTTTTGGTATCTCAGAGTTAATTATTTTGGGCCTTTGAATTAAATAAATAACTATTTGCATTGGATATATATTTGATATATAAATAATATATGTCCAATAATACTGGAACATTTTATGTGGTTTGGTATATTTTAGTGCTAGCCACATAACTATTTTCAGGATTTTATAAAATGGTTTAGTATTTTACTAAACTAAAACAACACAGAACAAAATAAATAAATAAAAACAGAAATAGGAAAGCAGAGAGGAGAGAAACCTTACCTGGCGCTCACCTGGTAGCCCAGCCGGCCCAGCTCCTGTGCGGCCCAGCCCACCAGGCGTTCCCCCCCCCCCCCTGTCGTCTTCCTCCCTGCCAGGAGGACGGCCACGTGCCCGGCGCGCGCGGCCACGCGCCCCGGCCACCTCCTCCCTCCCAGCCTGCTTGGCTCCTCCTCGACGCCCCGGTGACGCCACGCGGCCCCCTCGACCCTCTCCTACTCTCCTCGTGCCCCTCTCCTCTCTCTCCCCGGAACACTCTCCCCCTCCTCTGTTCTCCTCACCGAACGCGCCCGCCGCCGCCGACGAGAACCACCGTGGCCACCGGCCACCCCACGCCTCACCGACGCCCCAGGAAGCTCAGCCCCGACCCCCTCTTCCTCCCCACCGATCCACGGCCCTCCGGAAGCCCTGCAGCGTCGCCCTCAAGCTCGCCCCCAACCTTCGACCGCCGGCGAACTTTCGAGGATTCGCGAGCTCCAGCCCCTCCCCGGCCTCGCGGTTGCCTCCACCAGATCCGCTGTGAGCTACTCTTCCATTCCCCCTCCTCCTCGCGCCCGTTCCCGTACTCTAGCCGCCCTTTTCACCGGAGCCGATTGCTCCTCGCCGCCGGCCATGGCGTGGCCGTGGCCACAGCCACCGCAGCTCGCACCCGAGCCCACCGGCGTGCTCACCGCAACCTTAGGAACCCAAAGCACCTAACCACTCGTCCTCCCGTGCACCACAACGCCGATTCCAAGCACACCCGAACTCCGGCCGCCGCCTTGGAGCTCGCCGTCGTCGGCTCCGGCCACCATAGGTCCGGCCACCACCACCGTTCGACGCGTGCCACTGCGTGCGTTTGAATGCAACTAACCGCGCTCGAAATGATGCCCTGAGGGCGATTTCGGAAGCCCGCCGCCGCACCTGGCCTCGCCGGCGTCACGTCGCCGGTGGGGTTGACCCACTTGACCACGGCGGAACCCCCCCTGGGTCGATGACAGGTGGGGCCAGCCCCTGTTAATTAGTTTAGGTGTTAGATTAGTTAACACTAATTAATTTAGTTAATTATTTAAGCCACTGACATGTGGGCCCAGCCCTGCTGACATTTTCGTTAGTATTAGTTTAACCCTAATCAACCCGGTTAACCAACTGAGTCACTGACACGCGGGACCCACTGTCAGGTTTGACCTGGACCCGCCTAGTTGACCTGCTGACATCAGCATGACCTAGTGCTGACGCAATAAATCATTTTCTGGTTTTAAAATAATTCAGGAAATTCCAGAAAATTGTATAAACTTCTAAAAATCATAGAAATTCAACCGTAACTCCAAATTAAATAAATTATATATGAAAAATTATCAGAAAAGTTCAAGGAATCCATCTGTACCATTTTCATGCATGTTTGAACAATGTTTGTCCTCTGTTTTGGACAAAACCAATAAAGGGCATTTAAATAATCACATATGGAGTTTGAATTTGAATCTTGTATTCAAACCAACCCCATTTAACTTGTTGCTAGTTGCATTAGCCCAAAACACATTCATTTTGCCATGTCATGATCATGCATCATATTGTGCATTGCATTGATTGTGTTCCCTTCTGTGTTGCCGGTATTTGTCCCCTCTCGATAGACGTGATACCGATGATGTGATCGTTGACACTGATGAAGACTCAATGCTATCTTCAGAAGTGCCAGGCAAGCAAAACCCCCTTGTTCATTCCGATACAATCCCACTCTCTCGCTCCTGCTCTCTTTTACCGCATTAGGACAACACCGATTCAACTGTTACATGTTGCAGTAGTTGAACCCCTTTATCCTCTGCATGACCTGTTGTTGCCACAGTAAATAGATGAAACCCACTAGCATGAGTAGGAGTTGTTTGAGCCCTGATGTGCCTACTCATTCATGCTTGTTTGTCATGCCTGCTACTGCTTAGAGTTGAGTCAGGTCTGATTCATCGGGGATGAATCAGAGGTGTGTGAACATGTCCTACTGTGTGTGAGCTAAGTGTGTGAATACGATTTGGTAAAGGTAGCGGTGAGAGGCCATGTAGGAGTACATGGTGGGTTGTCTCATTGCAGCCGTCCTCAGGAACTGAGTTCTGTGTTTGTGATCCATGATTCAGCTACTACCATGCATTGGGCCCTGAAATATGACCCCGCTCGACTTCTTATTCACCCTAGTCCTCTGTCCAGGAGTTGCAAGTAGTTTCTGGTGTTTGTAGCTTACTGGAGGCCGTGGACAGCGCTGACCGTAGGGGTGGGCTGTGATGCGGTAGGTACGTGGCACGGTGTACCGGATGCCCGTTTGGTATCTCGGGAACCCTGTTCACATCGTTTGGGGCTGTGAGCGAAACTCCGGCCGGATCTCCTCATGGATGGAACCCGAATAGGCGATAAACCTGGACTAGAGACTTGAGTGTTTAGGTAGGTCGTGGTCTACACCCACGTCGGCTTTCGCTTGAAGTCTGCCGAGAACATGTCGTGTGCAGACGCTAAGTGGTGGAAACATGTATGAAGAAGTACACCCCTGCAGGGTTAACATCATCTATTCGAATAGCCGTGTCCGCGGAAAAGGACTTCTGGGTTGCTTATATCAGTTCATAGACAAGTGAAAGTGGGTACTCTAAAATACGCAAGATAAGCGTGAGTGCTATGGATGGCGTTCTCGTAGGGAGACGGGAGCGGATCCATAGTGGTGTATTGATATGGTGAATATGTGGACTCGTGTGCGCCACCTCAAAAGAGTTACTTGCAGTCGTAGTTTAGGATAGCCACCGAGTCAAAGCTGGCTTGCTGCAGTTAAACCCCACCATCCCTTTGTTGATAATGATGCATATGTAGTTAGTTCTGATGTAAGTCTTGCTGGGTACATTTGTACTCACGTTTGCCTATTTTATGTTTTTGCAGAGAGACTTCGGTCTCACTAGTAGTTTCGCGTGGACTTCGACGTTTAGCTTGTTACCTCAGCTACGATCTTGTGCCTCGGCAGGATCTGGTAGATAGTCAGGCTTCTCAGCCTTTTTCATTTATAGATGTCTGCATCCAGACATGATAGCTTCCGCTTGTGTTTTGAATTGTATGCTCTGATTGTTGGGTCATGAGACCCATGTTTGTAATATCTCGCTCCTCGGAGCCTATTGAATAAATTACTTGAGTCGTAGAGTCATGTTGTGATGCCATGTTGTATTTGCACATATCGAGCATATTGTGTGTATGTTATTGAAATGCTTGGTATGTGTCGGATCTGACCATCTAGTTGTTTATCTTTAGTAGCCTCTCTTACGGGGAAATGTCTCCTAGTGTTCCACCGAGCCATGGTAGCTTGCTACTGCTCCGGAACACTTAGGCTGGCCGGCATGTGTCCTTCTTCGTTCTTGTGTCTGTCCCTTCGGGGAAATGTCACGCGATGAATACCGGAGTCCTGTTAGCCCGCTACAGCCCGGTTCACCGGAGTCCTGCTAGCCCAGTGCTACAGCCTGGATTCACTCGCTGATGACCGACACGTTCGATGCTGGGTCACGGATGCCTGTCCCTGTAAGTTTGTGCCACTTTGGGTTTACGACTAGCCATGTCAGCCCGGGCTCCTTATCATATGGATGCTAGCGACACTGTCATATACGTGTGCCAACAGGCGCAAACTGTCCCGGGTAAAGGTAAGGCGACACCCGTGGGAATACCGTGCGTGAGGCCGCAAAGTGATATGAGGTGTTACATGCTAGATCGATGTGGCATTGAGTCGGGGTCCTGACAGTAAAGCAATTACATGGCGATTGCATTGCATACAATAAAGCGACAACCATAAGGCTCCTGCTAGTTGCCGATAACTGTTACAAAACATGATCATCTCATACAACAATTTATATATCATCATGTCTTGACCATATCACATCACAGCATACCCTGCAAAAACAAGTTACACGTCCTCTACTTGTTGTTGCAAATTTGACGTGGCTGCTACGGGTTTAGCAAGAATTGTTCTTACATACGCATCAAAAACCACAACGATTTTTCGTCAAGTGTGTTGTTTTAACCTTCAACAAGGACCGGGCGTAGTCACACTCGAAGAAACTAAAGTTGGAGAAACTGACACTCGCCAGCCACCTGTGTGCAAAGCATGTCGGTAGAACCAGTCTCGTGTAAGTGTACGCGTAACGTCGGTCCAGGCCGCTTCATCCAACAATACCGCCGAACCAAAGTATGACATGCTGGTAAGAAGTATGATTATTATCGCCCACAACTCTTTGTGTTCTACTCGTGCATATAACATCTACACATAGACCTGGCTCTGATACCACTGTTGGGGAACGCAGTACTTTCAATAAAATTGCTACGCACACGCAAGATCCATCTAGGTGATGCATAGCAATGAGAGGGGAGAGTGTTATCTACGTACCCTCGTAGACCAAAAGCGGAAGTGTTATGACAACGTGATTGATGTAGTCGTACGTCTTCATGATCTGATCGATCCTAGCACCGAAGGTATGACACCTCCGCGATCTGCACACGTTCAGCTCGGTGACGTCCCACGAACTCTAGATCCAACTAAGGTCGAGGGAGAGTTTAGTCAGCACGACAGCATGGTGACGGTGATGATGAAGTTACCGGCATAGGGCTTCGCCTAAGCACTGCAACGATACGACCGAGGTGGAAGTCTGTGGAGGGGGGCACCACACAGGGCTAAGACAACTATCAACTTGTGTGTTCTAGGGTGCCCCTGCCCCCGTATATAAAGGAGCAAGGGGGAGGCCGGCCAGCCCTCATAGGGGGTGCCCCAAGTAGGATTCCTACTAGGAATCCTATTCCTAGTAGGTTTCCAACAAGGGAAGAGAGGGGAAAGGAAGGAGAGGGAGAGAGGGAGAAGGAAAAGCAGCGTCGCCCCCTTCCCTTGTCCTATTCGAACTCCAAGGGGGGGCGCGGCCTGCCCTGGCTGCCCTCCTCTCTCTCCACTAAGGCCCATGTTGGCCCATTAATTCCCCCGGGGGGTTCAGGTAACCCCTTCGGCACTCCGGTTTTACCCGAAACCACCCGGAACACTCCTGGTGTCCGAATAACATGGTCCAATATATCAATCTTTATGTATCGGCCATTTGGAGACTCCTCGTCATGTCCGCGATCTCATCCGGGACTCCGAACTACCTTCGGTAGATCAAAACACATAAACTCATAATACCGATTGTCATCGAACGTTAAGCGTGCGGACCCTACGGTTTCGAGAACTATGTAGACATGACCGAGACTCATCTCTAGTCAATAACCAATAGCGAAACCTGGATGCTCGTATTGGCTACCACATATTCTACGAACATCTTTATCGATCAAACCGCATAACAACATACGTTGTTCCCTTTGTCATCGGTATGTTACTTGCCCGAGATTCAATCGTCAGTATCTCAATACCTAGTTTAATCTCGTTACTGGAAAGTCTCTTTACTCATTCCGTAATGTATCATCCCGCAACTAACTCATTAGTCACATTGCTTGCAAGGCTTATAGTGATGTGCATTACCGAGAGGGCCCAGAGATACCTCTCTGATACATAGAGTGACAAATCCTAATCTCGATCTATGCCAACCCAACAAATACCTTCGGAGACACCTGTAGAGCATCTTTATAATCACCCAGTTACGTTGTGATGTTTGATAGCACAGAAAGTGTTCCTCCGGTATTCGGGAGTTGCATAATCTCATAGTCAGAAGAACATGTATAAGTCATGAAGAAAGCAATAGCAATAAAACTTAACGATCATTATGCTAAGCTAACGGATGGGTCTTGTCCATCACATCATTCTCTAATGATGTGATCCCGTTCATCAAATGACAACACATGTCTATGGTTAGGAAACTTAACCATCTTTGATTAACGAGCTAGTCTAGTAGAGGCATACTAGGGACACTCTGTTTTGTCTATGTGTTCACACATGTACTAAGTTTCCGGTTAATACAATTCTAGCATGAATAATAAACATTTATCATGATATAAGGAAATATAAATAACAACTTTATTATTGCCTGTAGGGCATATTTCCTTCAACTCGATCCGAGAGAACACGTGAAGGAACTGGAACTCTTGGTCGCTGCTGTCCCGGTGGTACATGTTGAACATCCAAACCATCTGCGCAGCCGAAGAACAAGTGTCGGCGACGTACACGGCAAAAGAAGTGAGCCGGTGGCTGGACATACCTGACCCTCGAAGTTGGCGCCGCTTTCCGGGCGAGCCGCGATCTCCTCGATGATCCCATGCGATTTATTGCAGGTCGGTTGGATGATTGCCCAATGGTTCGACATGGCCTTTTCGCCGTGTTGCATGTGGATGGTGGCGAAGTAGGGGTCGACCAGCTTGCGCTCATCAAACACCGACTTGATCCATCTCCAGTACGTGTCGGCGTTCTGGTTCGCGCCGGTGATCGGGTCGATGCTGACGGTCATCCATGCTTCGACGAAGCTCTCGTCTTCTTTGGACGTCCACTTGACACGCGGCTCGCCCGACCTGGCATTGGCCCCCCGCTTCTTCTTTCTCCCTTTCCTCGTCGGCGCCGGCTCCATCTCCTCCTCCTCTTCCTCCTTCCCCTCCTCGGCGTCGTTGATCTCGTAGTCCATGTTGACAGTGGTGTCCATTGTGCCGTCTTGCATGTGGAACTCGGGGTAGGAGGCGGTGGCGACCGAGCCGCTCGTGAGGATCTCATCCATGTCGGCGTCGGTCGTGTCGGGGTTGCCGAAATGTGGCGCCGAGGCTTGTGATAAGGGTAGGGCGCCTCGGCGCAGAGGCGGCGTCGGTGAGATTGAGTACGCCGGTGGCGAGTAGTTGTAATGGGTGTGGAGGCCGGCGAATGCGGTCGAGGGAGTGAGCTGGTCGGGGTTCAGATCGGAGGGTGAGGCACGTGGCGGCGCGCCATGTGGGAAGTGATGTTGGGGTTGAATCCACCATGCGCATCGTCGTCGGAGTAGTCAGGCGAGGGTGCGTACCCCCAGGGCGGCGACGGCGGCGAGAAGTTGGTCGGCGACGCGACGCTCTGTTGGCTCCACGTAGCTTGCGGGCAGTGGCCTGGTGGATTCATCATCCCCGCGGGAGACGCCTCTGCCTGCTCTGCCGATGTCGCTGCCGACGACGCGACCACGTCCCTGGCTTTCTTGGCGTTGAGCTTGTTTCGCCGGTCGATGGTGACAGCCTCCCGGCGCTGAACCTCCTTCCTCCACTCGGTGTTGGACATGCCCGGTGGTTTTGCCATCAGCGCCCTCGGCTTCCTCTGTTTCAGCTAGGTGGAATCGACAGCGCCAGCGGAGCGAGGGGCCGAATACTTCTTCGGTGGCATGGTGGCCGGATGGCGGGATGACGGCCGGATGGCGGGTAGCGGGAAGAGAATGGCGGGAGTGGCGGGTCAGAAGGGGGGAAGCAATGAGGAAATGAAGGGAAAGGGGGAAACAGCAAGAAAAGGCATGTCTGTCGCTGATAGAGTAGGCCCACACGCCTTTTTGCTTCGATCGGCGCCCCCAGGCGCTCCCCAGGGGGCTGGATTCGGTTCGGGTTCACCGACTGTTATTTCGGCCCAAACCGGCGGTAAACAAGGTGCTAGGGATGCGACTTGGCCGATTTTTCGCCGCCGGCGCTAAAAAAGGCGCCCTGAGGGGCTTGTTGCGGGGCGAGTGGAGATGCTCTTAGGAGATGTACTAAAGACATGTCCGCACACAAATACTAATGTCCGTTTTGTGGTCCAATTCTGCACCAACGGTATGATGCATACATGCATGCCTGGTGCTGCTCTTGCTGAAACATCAGACCTGACGGAGATCAAACCACCGCCTGCCAGCTTACTCGAGCACGACTGGAAAGGGTGAGAGGCAGCCAGTCTCGGCCAAATTTCGTGTTCTGACCCTTTTTCGATACAAATTCAGGATCTGACCCCAGTTCCGAAAATTTTCGAGATCTGACCCTTTCGCTACCGCCATGGGCTCTGGCGGTATGGTTAGACATGCTACCGCCAGGGTCCATGGCGGTAGGGTGCGACGGAGGGCAACGGAGGGCAACGGCCGCCGTTTGCTCGAGCTGACGTGGACAAGTAGCCTACCGTCAGGGACCATGGCGGTAGCATGTTAGACCTTACCGCCAGACCCCTTGGCGGTAAGGTGTGGCTGGGGTTTTGCCTCCCAAGTTTCTGTAACGAAATATCGAGGTGCCCTAGCGGTAGGTACGTTCGTCCTACCGCCAGGGTCCTTGGCGGTAGGGTCCTGTGTTCTATGGTTTATAAGTTTTTTTTGCTTCTTTTCAAAAACAATATAGACCCTAAAATATGAGCTCACATCTTTTAGTGATTGTTTCTTTTGTAAAATATGAGCTCACAAAGAAAGCCAACAAACGGTTTCACATAGTTTGTTTTGTTACAAGTTTCACATCACAAATAGCAAAATATGAGCTCACATAATGATGATGGTTCCACATAGCAATTATCAAACAGTTTACAGATAATAGATTCATAAGTAGGGAATAGCAAATAGCAAACTTGTCCACATAGTTTGACAACCCCTACAAAAACAGAGATATATATTCAATCGACATGTTTATGGGGCGGACAAATCTCCCCCCCCCCCTCGTATATTAGGCATGTCTGTGAAGACAGATACGGCAACGGATCCACCAGTTCAGGCGGAGGCGGAACGTTGGTCGGCATCCGACCGTTCAAGCAGTCCCACCTTGGCTTGCCTGCTGGAGTTTTCGCCTCAGCCCTTGCCCAGTTGATGATATCGAACGCCGATGCACTTGGGGGCGGCATCCTAGCTCTCTCCTCCTCATTGCTCTCGAAGTAGATCCTCCGACCCAAATTGCGCAGCTCCCAGTTGGAGCGCTGCTTGGCAGCTTCAATGTCCCATTCCCGGCGTTCTCGGGAGATAGTTGGATCTCCCTCCATCTCTGCAATCACTATCTTCCACTCCTTCGCACTCTCTGCCCAACACTTCTGATCATCGTAGATCCGTTCCACCCTCTCGTGCCACCGCACTGCCCTCGTCTCCTGTAGGAACTCGTCTGAAAAAGCGGTCACCGGCAGCAGAAGCTCGGGGCAAGCCTCGTACACGTACGGAAGTGGCAAGCCGGACGGGTCGTGTTGGAGATGAAGGGGCGATGGTTGCGCCACTGTTGGAGACCTAAACATATGGATGAAATAAATAAAATACATATATCAAGATGTGTCAAATGCAAAATATCATATCATATTTACTCCAACCAAATCCAGTACTTGCATCATATTAACATGCTTACTAAAAAACTAAGAACTAAGAACTAAGAACTAAGAACTACAACTACAATCATACATCCTAAATACAATACAATACATATCAAAGAATTGCATAAGCATATCAAAAGAATTGCATAAGCATATCAAAAGATATCGATGCATAACAAAGGTTCATCACATCCAAAAAACCTATGAGTTCAATCTTTGAATAATCATGTATCTAGATTATCATGAACATGAACTAACTACAATACATATATCAAAAACAAAAACCATGAACTAGGGTTCATCTTGAGGGATTAACCATGTTTACTCCAACAAAATCCACTACTTGCATCATATAAGATCCACATGCATCCTATATCAAAACAAATATTTCCAATATTCATCATATATAAAAAATTTAAACACAAAAAATTATGAACTAGGTTCATCTCTAGGGTTCATGTTCTCCAACTATTCAACATTTGTTCTCCAACTATATCCACTACTTGCATCATAGCATATCAACATGCATCATCATATCACAATATATTCCTCCAACATGCATCATATAAAAAAATTCCTCCAAAAATAATATGAACTAGGGTTCATCTTCACATAATCATACCAACTAGTGACTAGAGTTCATATCTAACACAATATAACATCTATAATCAACCTAAATCAATCCTAGGGTTCAAAATATTTAAATCTAGTTCAAGAAGGGGGGTGATTTGAATCAAATAATGCGACGAATCGGAAGCTATTTGACTAAAACTAATTGGAGGGATCGAAGGAGCTTACTTCTCTTTCTTCGGGGCCATCTCGATCCGCAAAAATGATGAAGAAACGACGAAGATCTGAGGGGGGAGTGGAGGAGAAGAGAGAGGGGCGAGAGGAGGAAGAACTCCTCTGTTCTTGAGCGGGTGGTTGGGGAGAAGGGGAGGGGTGGGGCGGCCGGCGGCTTATAACTGCCCGCACCCTACCGCCAGGTACCCCGGCGGTAGGGTCGGACAGGCTACCGCCATGACCGACGGCGGTAGGGTGGGACGGATGCCGTTAACGCTGCTGACGTGGATAAGTTTCCTACCGCCGCAGTGTCTGGCGGTAGCCTAGGTAATCCTACCGCCGGGCATCCTGGCGGTAGCAAAAAGGGTCAAATGTCGATTTTTTTTTTAAAACGAGGTCAAATCCCGATTTTGTTTCACAAAAGGGTCAAAACACGAAAATCGGCCGCCAGTCTCACGGACCTCTCTGCATGCACGCACGAGAAAAAGCCTGCGGCAGGAGGAAAGTATCCGTGCTGGGAAAAGCGGAGCAGCCGTGCACTGCCCGCGCCGTCCAAAGTCCAAACGGCGAAGAAAGACGTCCCTGGACCGACCAAATGATCGGTCGTGTCTCTTTTTTTTTTTTTTTTGAGCATTGATCGGTCGTGTCGGACACCAAATCATTCCGGCCGCTCGCCGATGCTCTACGTAGTATCCGTCCAAGCGGAGAGTAGACGTACTACCACCCGTGTGCACGTAGTGCCAGTTTATGTTTACTTTTTGCGAGGAGAAGTAGAGCTAGCGCTAGCTTGCTAACGCACATATGATTATGCGGTCTGATCCTCATTTCAGGTGGCATTTGTAATCATCGCGGCACATGATGCTCCCCTCCACCTTTCGTTTTTTGGTTGCTTGCTGGCTAATTTGTGGGCAGGTCCATGCAACTTGAGTATTAGGATTACTTGATTAGACTCGCAACATCATTTCCCGACTTAAAGTATGTGAACTCATCCAAATTAACCATTTCTTCTGATAAACAAAACAGGGTTGAACCATAAACTATCACTAGTAGACGTCCCCTTGAATACATATACTCCTCATAGTACCGTTTTTTCAGTGGTTGCATTGCATGCATTGAGATTTGACGTCCAAACTTACTTTATGTGCACAATTAAGTAAGCTGCGTCATCCCGGAATAACAGAGTGTGACGTTATTCATAGATATGCATGGATGGCCAGAATTAGGAAGTCGATCCAAAAATGCCGCTCTATTTTATTCAGACATGAACAATGGTATATGTGATAAATTAACTCAAGTGCAGAAGGATTGCAAGAATAATATTTGATGATCAAAATCGTATTTTCAAGACATGCACATCGGTACGTGTAGGAACCTATAATTCTCCTTATTTTCATGAATATGTTGGCATAAAATTACTTACGAGGATACGATTATGAATGTAAACATAAGATGCATGCACAACAACATCACATCATTTATCTGCCGCATATTTAGGGTATCTACCTGTACATGCGACGTTAAACAGAAAATTCAGATACTTTAATGAACGATTGGTTTTAATCAACGGCGTCACCTTTCAATGGCCTATTGACACCCTACCTAGGGCGATGGAAATGTGTCAACAGCTAATGCAATGAGACAAAAACTACTCCCTCCATCTATCGATCCTACGTAGACGTAAAACATCTAGGAAGTTCTCTTTTCTTTCTTTCCAAAAGGCATCTCCCATCATGGTTCGTGGACCCATCGATCAAATTATAACAAAAATGTGTTAGTGTGTAGGAGCATTAGTTTTGTAACTTTCTTACTGTTAACCATTAATTAGGGCATAGCTAGCTTAGCATTTTTCTGCTAGCTTGTCCCATCTCGTTGATCGCCTCGGAACTCTTTTTTCTCGAATACACACGAGTGTGCGTATCGTATATTAAAAAGAAAAGGGGGGGAGCCCTCCACGGTTATGTTACAACGCTTGATTACAATGCGCTCCGCGTTTGTCCGCCTATGCCTAATCCGACTACTCGCTAGTTGCCCGCTCCGCCGGCGCCGTTAATGCCACGGCCAACTCCCCTCATAGTATGCTCGCCTGCCTCCATACCTCGCCTTCGCTCCTAATCCGGTCCAGAAGACGCGCGAGACAGGCGGATGCCCCATCAAAGACGATAGCATTCGTGTGCTTCCACACCTCCCACATGGTAAGTAGGCAGATGGCGCGGATAGTCTTCGAGTGCCGCCCACTGGCGCCGAGTCTGGTGCACCAATCCTGCAACGCCACGCCCAGAGTCAGTGTGGCATGCGGGATACCCATTGCCGTGAACACATGTGTCCAAACCTACCGCGTCAGCACACACTCGACAAGTAGATGGCCGATCATTTCGTCATGCTGGTCGCAGAGAGGGCAAGCAGCCTGGTGCGGCAACCCTCGTCTGGCCAGTCTGTCGGAGGTCCAGCACATGTCCATGATCGCAAGCCAAGCGAAGAATCTACAACCGCAGCGGTGTTCTCGAACTCCATGTGAATGCCGCTGTAGGCGATACCTGCCGACCTGCAAACTTGGCCGCATACGCCGATCTGGCCGAGAACGTGCCATCTTTCTACCATGACCATGTGATAGAGTCTGCCGTCCCTTCGTGCAGCTGCATTGCCGCCACCGCGGGCCAGATGCTCATGTATTCTGCCAGGCCGTCCGCATCGATAGCGGGTCCGATGTCCATAGCCCATCTGCCCTGCACTATGGCTTCGAACACGGATCTCGACCTCCCCGTCCATTGCGCTACCATGTCGTATGCCCACGGTGCTAGCTCTTGTACATGGTACCCATTGAGCCAATGATCCTCCCAGAATAACGTGCTTGGCCATCCCCAACACTGGCTCTCGTCGCCGCTTGGTAGAGCTGCCTGGACTCTTTCGGAACGGAAAGCGCAAACTCCGACCATGGCCTATCCCGGTCCACCCTTTGCAACCATGACCACTTGGCCTGCAGGGCCACATTCGTCCACTTCAGGTCCGGGATGCCGAGTCTGCCGGCCCACTTAGGTGCACATACCCGATCCTAGGCCACCTGGCAACAGCCTCCTCCCGCATCCGCCTTTCCAGCCCAAAGGAATCCACGACAGATCTTGATCATGGCGGAGATGATCTTCGGCGGCAGTTCTAGCGCCAACATAGAGTGAATCGGGATCGCGCAGAGGACCGAGTGCACCAGCAGCGCTTGGCTGCTCTTCGGAAGGGTCGCCGCCTTCCAATGTGGGAGGCGTGCAGCCAATTGGTCAAGGAGGCCCCGTAGTTGCGCCACTGTGAGCTTCTTGAGGGACAGTGGGAGGCCCAGGTATTTGCACGGGAATGCCGACGCCGCACAGCCAAGAGCGTCGCAGACTCGAGTCAATTCTTCCTCGGAGCAGCGGATAGGGAGTGCCGCACTCTTGGCCGTATTAACATGCAGCCCAGAGGCCTGCCCAAAGATGCGCAAGAGGGCCTCGCTTGCAGCCAAGTCTTGTTGCTCGGGCTTGATAAAGATTGTGACATCGTCCGCAAACATTGAGAGACTTTGCTGCAGCGCTGATCATGCTAGGGGCGTGAGAAGGCCTACCATTGTAGCCTTCCGGAACAATCTATGAAGCGACTCCATGCATAGGATGAACAACATTGGAGATATCGGGTCCCCTTGGCGCAAGCCGCAGCAGTTGAAGATCATCTCCCCAGGTATTCCATTCACCGCGATCCTCGTGGTCGAAGTTGACAGGATGCCGCAGACCCAAGCTCGCCACCGCGGTCCAAAACCCATGTGTTCCAAAATCTCCAAGAGGAACGGCCACTGTATTGTGTCAAAAGCCTTAGATATGTCTAGCTTTAGGAGTACCGTGGGCTCTTGTAGGGCGTGCAGACGGCGTGCCGTGCACTGCACAAGCATGAAGTTGTCGTGGAGAGACCGCCCGCCCACAAACGCACTTTGGTGGTTGCCCACTAGATGCGGCAGCTCCGCCGCTAACCGGGTTGCCAACACTTTATCGGAGATCTTGATTGCTCCATGAATAAGGCTCACCGGTCTATAGTCCTTCAGCTCTGCCGCCCCCGCTTTCTTGGGCAAGAGGGAAATGAGCGCCTTGTTGATTGAGGATAACCCGCGCATATCACCGCGGAAGAAGTGCTTGAGTGCCCGCATGAAATCATCCTTGATGATGTGCCAACAAGAGGCATAAAACCGTCCCGTGAAACCATCCGGCCCCGTCGTTTTATCAAGTGGCATCCCCTTCACAATTTTCTCAATCTCCTCCTCCAAGAAGGGGGCTTCGAGGTGCGCGAGGTCTCTGACCGGCATATCCAACGTGTCCAAATTCAGCCCGAATGCCCGCTCCGTGGTCGCCCCAAACAGCCTAGAGTAGTACGAGTCCACTTCTGCCGCTATCTCCTCATGGCTAGTTAGCACCCGCCCTTCTGCCTGTAGCGTCAAAATGGCATTCTTCCTCTGCCTATGACATGCCTGCCGATGAAAATACTCCGTGTTTGCCTCCCCATCTTTCAACTGGAGCATTCGCGACCTCTGTCGCGCAATCATGCGCTGCAACAATGCAAGGCCGAGCAGTTTCTTCTTTAGCAGCTTGCGCAGACTATGTTCCTCCTGTGAGAGCTCTCTACTGTCCATGGCTTGGTCAAGCCTCGCGATGACCTCAAGGGCAATTAAGGTTTGCAACTTCGCATTGCCGATCCACCGGTCACTCCACCTTTGGAGGGCCTTGGTCGTGGCCCATAGTTTGTTGTCCAGCGCCACGAATGCATTTCCGGTCCCATCGATCGAGTGCCAAGCCGCCTCAACGATCTCAAAAAATCCGTCCGCTTTGGGCCAAAACGCCTCACAGCGGAACCGCTTGCCCATAGCCAGATCCGCATGCAACTCAATTAGTAGTGGGCAGTGGTCCGAGACGGCAGATCCCAATGTAGTTAGGAGACATGCCGGGTGGAGGTCCTCCCAGCAGCTAGGTGCAAATACATGGTCTATCTTCTCGAGTGTGGGTCTCTGCCTCTCGTTAAACCACGTGTACCTTCTCCCATTCAGGTGTAGCTCTTGAAGCTCAAGGCGGTTTATCTTGGATCTGAACCTGGCCATCATTCTATGATTCACCACATCGTTGCTCTTGTCCTCAGGGCTGACCAAGAGATTAAAATCACCGACCACCGTCCAGGGGCCCGCATGCAAGTCCCGGATGTCGAGCAACTCCTGCATAACACCTTGGCGTCGTTACCCTGCGGCCCATAGACCCCGGTGAGCGACCACTCAGATCGCTCAACCGGCTTCACCAGGGCCGTCAGCGTGTTTGTAGTTCGGTGCGGGTTGGAAACCGCCACCATCGTGGCGTCCCAAGCGATCAGGATCCCCCCCCTCGAGTGCCAATGGCCGGGAGGTAGAAAAAGTTCTCTAGTCTATTACCAAGGCAACGCCTGATGATTTCGGGTGATACAACTTCTAGTTTGGTTCCCTGGAAACAAACAATGGACGGGCATACACTCGCGACAACTTGAAAGATGGTGTTCCGCCTCGCCACATATTTCAGGCCCCGGATGTTCCACACCAGCAACTTGGACGGTTGTGCAGCCATCAAGAAGGCCCACAGAAGCCACCCCGGCTAGGCCATCAATGCCTCGCCTCCACCTTTGCTTCCTCCCCTTGCATCGGCAAGATGGAAGCATCCCAGCCGAAGAGGGCTAGAATCGCGGCGATCTGCTCGGACGTGAGCGGCTTGGTGAAGAGTTCCGCGTACGCCTCGGAACTCTGATATTTTACTCATTTCTCCATTAAGTTGCAAGTTGCATAGATATGCAACTTTAAGAAATGTCAACACTGTGCGGTGTTGCTGATGTAGCGGTGAGAAAGTAACGCGCATGCAGTTAATAGCGTCTATTTATACCATTAGAAGCTTCTCTTTGTAGTTGCATAGATCTCTCACAGTAGATAGTATCATAGTTGGATGCTATAACTTCCGTTATTATCTTTTTGTTCAGAAATTCGTAGGGGCACGTGCCTAACCATCTGCGCCCGGCCGCATGATTGCCTCATGATCCGCAAACTTGTCTGATTCCCCACAATTACCCGCACGGTTGTAAGTTTTAGTTTCTGAAACTTAGTGAAGTTATCATTCGCTGCTACCAAGTTTTGGCAGGTGAGACTCAGTGAAGTTTAAGAAACTTGTCAAAACGTATTCATAGGGGGTTTTATCTCAAAAACCCCATCACAAGGAACTCGAATACACAACCAAAACATAGAGGACTTTTGGTTTAAAAAATATAATAGATCAAATTTGAAGTCCAAAGAAAAAGCATGAGAGATGGTCGGTGCCCCCGCGCCTGTGTGCACAAATCGCCTCCCTCTTTCCGTTGCATAGTATCATAACGTATTATGTTAGTGTCATCTTATTATTTCTTCATTTGTATGTAAAATCTCGATATGAAGTTGTGTACAAAGATCTATTTCACATTAAATTCTCTTGTTTGGTAAGGTATTATATAATATCATAACACATGTATCTTCTCTTTCTTATTCAACTACCGTGCTACATCATCTACATGCTAACTTTACAGTGCGTATACTTGCTATGATACATGCACCGGGAGAGGCCTTAAACATAGGCCTCCTTTGGTTTGGAGGAATTGTGTAGGAAGATTTTTATAGAAAAAATTTCTTTGGAGCCCTTTGGTTTGTAGGAATAGAATCCTATTCCTATGGAGAAATTCTTCCTATCCTCCATATTTCATAGGAAAATAAACATTAACCTAGACTTAATGGAAAAAATCTTATGATGTGAACCAAAGAGCATCTCCTTTCCTATTCCTAGTCATAGGATTTGAGATGCATGTCATCTCATTTCTTATGACTTTCCTATTCGTATGATTTTCCTACCCTTTGAATTAAAGGAGGCCTGCATTTAATCAATACCTTGTGAAATGCTTCTGCCTAGAAATATACATGCGCGTTACAGCCTTGTTGGGAAATTATTAAATGGTGAATATACATAATGTTTAATTAACTCCACGTTGATGCTACGATTTGATGGACTGTGATAATATCATCCAGCTGACCAGCCTTTACAATTTTTGTCCTTTGTTACCTGCAAGTTTATTGTATACTTCCTCCGTTTTTATTTTCTCCACATATTAGCTTTGACTAGAGTTAGACATTATAAAGTTTAACCAATTTTATGGAAACCAATATGAACATTTACAATAATAAATACATATGATATGAAAATATATTAAATGGTGAATCTAATGGTCTTGATTTGATGATGTATATGTTAATATTTTTTCACAAACTTGGTCAAATTTAAAGTTTGACTTTAGACAAAGCTAATATGTAGTGTGCAAAGAAGGGCCTTAAATGTGTGTCCCGTGCTCTTGACAAGGAAAAAGAAACGGGTAGGCATACAGCCTTGTTGGGAAATTATTATTTTTCTTTTACTTTGGTGACTCATCTGAGTTAGTAGAAATATATGCTTCCACAATTTAATAATTATGCTCAAATTCTTCCCGGTGCATGCGCACCATCTGAAGGAAACGGGCGGCCGGTCTTGCACCGGTCTTGCATGCTTGCGTGTGTTAATTTTCTTTTGTCTTCTAGTGCATGCGGTTATTAGCACTAAATACGTTCACACTGATTACCTTATTCCGAAAAGAACAGATCCATGTACATTCATTTGGAGTTTCAAATTTTAAAATGTCATATCTTTCAAACCGCGCGTTTGAATTTAGATCCGTTTTTACTGCTAGAACTCTTGCGACGAGATCTTTGAAACTAGATCCCACATGGGTATATTTCGACAAAAAAATTTTGATGCCAACTTTGGTGCTATATGGTGCAACTTTAGTACTGTATTGTGCAATTTTAGTACTATATCGTGCAACTTTTTCCAAAACCAATTTTTGGATCTGCATTATTCAACTTTCTATGAGATTGCAATCTAGCAACCATGACAACTTTGATGTGCAACTAGTCTACTGTCCCGACCAAGTACCTAATAGTCGATGTGCAACCCTCCTTCGTACTCGTGGATGTGTAATTTTTCACTGTTGGCACACCCCTACCCCACCTCCCCTTGCAAGTGATATGTGCAACTTAGTCTACTGTTCAAGCCAACTGCCTATTAGTCAATGTGCAACTCATTGCCCTCCCTATTTGTAGACCATGTATTTTCAATTGGCGGGGCCGACAAACAGAGTTGCACATAGTCTGCTAGGTAGTTGGTCAGGGCAACATACAAAGTTGCACATCTCACATGCAGGGACAGTTGAATGGTGAAAAATTGGCATTCATGAGGGTATTGAAAAGTTGCATATAAACAAAATGCTAAAGTTGCAAATCTCACTAGCAGGGGTGGTTTGGGCCGGATGCTAGCAGGAAAACTACACATCCATGGGGGTACGAGAAAAAGTTGCACATCACTGTTAGACAGTTGGCCGTGGCAATATCTGAAGTTGCACATCCACTGTTAGGCCGCTGGCCGATGCAGCAAACAGTGAAGGACATCCACGGGCGGGGGAAAGTTGCACATCAACTACTATGCAGTTGGCCTGAGCAATAGACGAAGTTGCACATCTCACTAGAAGGAGGTAGTTTGGGGTGGAGGTACCATAACTGAAAACTGCACGTCTACGATGTAGGAGAAAAGTTGCACATCCCTGTCAGGTAGTTGCACATCGATGACTAGGCAGTTGCACAAAACGGAGAGAAAATTGCACAAAAAAATTTCGTTGAAACATACCCATGCGGGATCTTGTTTCGAAAAGCACGTCGCGAGGGTTCCAACAGTGAAAACAGATCTTAATTTTGATGTGCGGTTTGAAAGTTATGATTTTTTAAAAAACTGATAACACGAATTAAGTGTGTTCACATCCGTTCACATGGATGCTTTGCAATTATTTATCCTCTTCACATATGTCCACGACTGTTTACTTTTCCTAATATGAGTCAGGGAAACAAAAACTTACCTTTTTCGGCCGGCCACCACGGAGGGCTAGTGGGCAGCGGGCCGCCAGCTAGACGTGTCCATAATTATAATGGCCCCTAATTGTTATGCGTGTATTTATCTGTAAAGTTGAACAAAAATCTATTTTTAACATTTTAATGGGAAGAATAATTTCAAATAGAATATTTGTAACTAGAATTTTTGCGAATGAATATTTGAAGCTTACAACAGTCAACCAAGTATCACCCAAAAATGGTGCAAATTAATTACTGCTAAAATATAATAGTAAATGACAACATACCAATGTCTATACATATCACTACTAGTTAATATAACTAGATTAATTGTCCGCGTATCGCAACGGGATATAAAGTATTTACCAAATAAAATCCTGCCCACGATTTATCTGACCAAATAAATTCTAGGATTTTATCTGATAAATACTTTTTTAGTAAACATTTGTTGGCTTATCAAAGAAAATATTTTTTTTACTTGGTAAGTCAATAAAAAATAGGACAGGTAAGACGAACATGAATGGAAAATAACAGAGATTTTTGAATTGAGTCCTATGAAATGAAAACGATGATCGATGCATTGTACGGTGCGTGTTTAAATGCAGATCAGTTTGTGCTTAGTTTTCGTCTGACCGTTTCACCAGCATCGGATTGCTTCCACGCAAAAACAAATATAGCCGTTTGACTTTGCAAGGCGGCCGGCTGCCTCGTTATAAACCACGGGTTTTCTCATTTTTCTCTTCACTCCACTACACACCAGCAGCTCGTCCCACGAGCCGAGCCTCCTCGCCGTGCGCGCCCGCACCGCACACTCCGAACCGAACCGAGAAAGACAAGGCCCGATCGATCAATGAAGGCGATGATACTACGCCGCCGCGGCGCCGGTGGCGGGCTGCGCATCAAGAGGAAGGGCCGCGGCTTCATGTGCGGCTGCGGCGGTTCCAAGGCCGTCTCCGTCTCCGACGGCTCCGACAAGCAGTCCCCCATGGCCACGCCGCCCACCAACACATCGACCGCCACCACTGCCACCACCATGTCCACGGTCACCACCACGGCGACGAGGAGGGCAGGGAACAGCAGGGCGGCGTCGTTGATCTCCACCGCGGCGGCGTCCTCCTCGTTCTCACCCTCCTCGACGGACGAGGCCGACACCAGCGTGGGGAGCACGCCCAGCGTCGCCGCGCTCCTGCGGCAGCTCGGCGAGCTCGAGCGCACCGTCCGCTCCCTGCAAGGCGCCGGCGCCGAAGGCGTCGGCGACGGGAGGCGGCACAGGCGCACCGCTAGCGAGGGCGGCGGCAGGAGGGTGGAGGAGAGCGTGGCGGTGGTGAAGGAGTCGGCCGACCCGCTCGCCGACTTCCGGCGGTCGATGCTGCAGATGATCGTGGAGAAGGAGATCGTGGGCGGCGCCGACCTGCGGGAGCTCCTCCACCGGTTCCTGTCCCTCAACTCGCCGCACCACCACCACCTCATCCTCCGGGCCTTCGCCGAGATCTGGGAGGAGGTGTTCTCCGGCTACGAGCGCACCCCGGACTTCCTCGTCTCCCACTCCCACGGCAGGAAAAGGCTCCCCGCAGCCAATTCCCTCCGCTGACCGACGAGCGTGCCACCCCAACCACGGCATTGGGCGGTGCTCCGTGGATCCAATACCAGCCGCCGATTTTCCTTTCTGGTTTTTTGGAACGAAGACAAGGTTTTTAGTAGGGTTTGGTGAGTTCTTGGTGCATTCCCTTTCTTCGACTTTACATATTCCGCCTTGTACAAACGTTTGAAACGGACGAGCCAGGAACATTTTCAGGTTCCGGATGCCCTCGGTTGAAAAGTTGATTTGTTTTGCCCTCGATTGGAAAGTTGATTTGATTTGCCAGAAATTCAGCGTTGATGGTACGAAAGGGGGGAAAGCGCTGCCTTCTCTCCACAGTCCACAAGTTGTTTTTAGCCGTTGGTGCACGCCGGACACGCTCAAAGCGAGCCGATAGGAACGGGCAAAGCAAAGGAAACCGCCGGGATTCCCGCGGGTCGCTAGGCTGCTCGTTGGAGTAGTTAATTAAGTGGAAAAATGAAATTATAGATCCAGAATTCCAGATCGATAGAGCTATAGGTGCTGGCTAGCTTTTGTCGCGGGCGGCAACGAAAACGTTTCCGAGCGGTCGACCTCAGCACGCACCTAAGTGTTTTTCATTTATTTTTATTTTTTGAAAAGGAGGATAACCCCGGGCCGTGAAGTGTTTTTGCTCTACGAGGTCATCTTCAACACCAACCCTCAAATCGTCCGCATAAGTTTAAACCGTGTGAGCATGTTGTGTCATCCAATACGGACTTGTATCGGTCCGCTCGGCGGTCTGCGCGTGTTTTTTCGCAAACCGAAGACAAAGTGTGTGTGTGTGTGTGGGGGGGGGGGGGGGGGGGTCTTTGCGGGTGTCTGGACCGCTGCCATGCCCATTCCTGACTGCCATAGCCCACCAAAAACCCTTCCTCTCCAGCGTGCGTTCCTGGCCAGCGTCAGCTGCCCGCATTCATGCCGCTGTACAGCGGTCGCTCCGCACCGACGCCAGCCCAGAGCAGACGTGACATCTCACTTGCGCCGGCACTGAAGCGGCGCGCCGCTCGAGAGCGCCGCCCGCTCTGCGTACCCCCATGTCTGCGCCTGTTCAATGTCAAAGAGACGTTTTACTGTACGGGATGGGATTGATATTTACCAAGCCCGTTCAATGTTCGCCCGTCTGTATGCTGCTATTAAGCGGGTGTCTGGTGGGAACGACTCTGACAATAAGAAATAGGGGTACGAACAAGGGCTAGATCTAGCATGGCAAGGGTGTCGCGGGGATTTTGTGAGTTCGAGCCCCTGCTAAGATACAACCCTACGTCTCTAGCTCTGGAGTTGTGTTTTTCTCATGTGTCTGAGTATTGCAAAGGATTGCAAACACTTGCCCCTGAGCTACGGGTGGCTTATATAAAGTGCACAACCCCCTTGTCTAGCTACGTTGCAAATGGATTTAAGTGATTGCATTGATGATGCGCATTACAGATAGTACGCAGCAAATGCCGGTAACGCATGCATCGTGCGCCCTTAGATGTTCTGAATTCCCCATCCGGCTGTTTACCTCCTACCACCGAGTGCTCCGTAGGTCCGATTGGTTTGGAGGCGTCCGAGTGGATGAATATCGTCCTAGTGACGGGAATCTTAACCTTCGTCCAAGTGGATCAGAATCCTTGAGGTTTTCATATCTAGTGTTGTGGGCCCTCCATTATGGTCAACATATCCCTATCTTGCCCCTACCCATGATGGATATCCCCAACATTAGCCCCTGAATCGTTGAGATTTTGTAGAATGAATCTACTAGTGATTTGGATTGCCACGAGAACCGCGGAGGCACTCGACACCTATCACCAAGCTCAGTCGACTGCGGGTTGAAGAAAATTCTAATGTATTCTGGTACGGGTGCTTCTCGACTGATCAAGGATACTTGACCATGAGGAGAAACTTGATGGCACTCAATCATCTCTCGGAGGAGGTTGACTAGAGATCCGAGTATGGATGTGCCATTAAAACCCGAGTAGCGATACTAGCGCATGGTCTGATACTTCGAAAAGATGCCACTCAATATCCCGAAGGAACGCCGATAAAGGCTAATTCCAAGTCCAAGTTCATGAATTTTATGCCTTGTGTTCGCACACAAACGCGTCACCGTGTACCTCCAATGCCGAGGATGATGCACCACAGCTCACGTCGAAGGAGACCCGTCCGGAAGCGTGGTATGCAAGCAATTCGGGGAGGCACTTTTGTAGACCCGAAACCCCACACGCCCGGGAGGGACCCCGTCAGGGCGCGCGGCGGCTATGGGCTGCCCTAGCTCGACCTGATCGCCCCTGAGGCCTCAAGGTTTGCCGCCCTGCAACAAGAAGAACGAACAAAGAACGAGGAAGAAGAAGAACAAGGGAGAGAGATAAAGGTAAAGGTAAAAAGTGGTAGATGAATTGATTGATTGTGTGTTGTTCAATCGGCCGTCACCTCTCATCTATTTATGAGGCGGCTGGACTTTCTGTACAAGAAAAGGACTGAAAATTTCGTCCAAAACATTAAAACCCTAACCTAACTTGGACAGGAATCTTTGGCAATTTTCCGGATCAACTCGGAGCCACCGAGTAATTTGCTTCGGTCCCACCGAGTGAACGATGTCAACTCTCTGTATCCTTCTGTAATTTCCCGGATCAACTCGGTCTCACCGGTTGGTTTGCTTCGGTCCCACCGAGTGAAAGTTGCCAACTCTCTGGTAATTTTTCGGATCAACTCGGTCTCACCGATCAAATCTACTCGGTCGGTCCGAAATGACTATGCAGCTTCTGTTTCTGACCTTGTTTTGCCTCCACAGGTTGCATACGACCTCGAATTAAGACGATTTTATGTCAAAACCAACCGTTTCGATGAGACGCACAACTTTCGTGTTGATGAATTTTCCATCAGAAGCCATCTTAATAGAGTTTTTGGCCATTTCATAATCTGATGTCAATATGAGCATCTCTGAACTTGTCATAACTTTTGCATCCGAGCTCCGTTTTAGACCATCTTCATATCCATCTTGATCTTCTCTAAGAGAGTCATTCCATGGTAACTTCGAATCATAAGTTTGAATTAATCTTGACATAGCTTTAAGCAACTTTTACGATTGTGCCATTTTTGAGCATCAACACCTTGGAGCCTAAAAGAAGGGCCAAGTGGATCCGCGAAGCAGCATCGAATTTATCCTATAGCAGTCTCTGGAGATGACTCTTGGCAAAGTTTTGGGCATCAGTCCGAGTGGATGCTGACACCTTCATGGATCTTCGGTGGACCGAGCAACCATGTTCATGGAAATGATTTCGACAAGATCAACAGATTGATCAGAGTTAATTCGCGCGGCTGAAATCTCGCGCGCACTCCCCTGCCGAATTATCGTGAGTGTGATGATGGGGGTCGGGGCTCCTCGATTTTCGCCCTCAGTGTCACCACATGTCCCACTTTCTTTGTTTCGTGAAGTTCACAGACGCTGTTGGATGGCCGGATCAATGGCTGAGGGTGCTCCCGGCGGATGCACCCAGGGTTATAAATTAGGAAAGATAGGGTAAATCTTGTATTCTCTTTCTCTCCATCCAGAAATCATCGCTGCCACTGTCGTCCTCCACTCGCTTCTGGCGTCATCTGCTACGACAGGGAAGGACAAGACCTCAGCGTTGGAGAAGAAGAAGCAGGTGAGGAAGGGCTCAATGTCGAGCTCCGCGTCCCCGCCGGGATGGAACGCGGGGGACTGGCTGCTGTCCAAGGTCACCTCAAAGCAGGTGCTTAACCTCATCGCCGACGGCCTTGTTCTAGAGGAAGGGGGTGGAGGGTGCTTGAGCCTGGCGAACTCGCGCCTGCAGCCGGATGAACAGGTACTCCTCACTCCCCATATAGATAGGGGCTTCTAGATGCCTCTGCATCCATTCTTCCATGAATTTCTGAATTACTTCAAAGCGCAGCTCCATCACATTCCCCTGAATGCCATGGTTTATCTGTATGCATTCGTTTCTCTTTGCGAAAACTACATCTGATGTCCTCCCCATTGGGCCTTTTTCAAACATATCTTCTCTTGTTGATCTCAAACCATTGAAAAGACCTCTTCGAACGATGATAAGACCAATGTTATCCAATTATGCGGCGGGTTAGGAGTCCAGGTCAAGAGCTCAGGCACTTTCCCGACAATTAGATTTCCAGGGACTATCAAGTTGTGGCAGAATACCTGGTTCTACTACAAGGACATTCTGACCAGTGATTCTCATATAGGTATCCCAATCTATACTGGCAATAGAGTCGAGCCTCCGAAAACGCTTAGGCTCGCTAAGATCGAAAAAACTAAAGTTGATATCCTGGTGGATGCTTTTGTCGGCATAAAGAGGGTTGGCGTTGATGGTATTGACCTGCTGGAGGTCTTTATCACTCACCATATTCATCCGCTTTAGGAGAGGGAGAGGCCTATGTGTGTGTGTGTGTGTGTGTATATATATATATATGAGGGCAAGAGCGACCTGGTACCTGCAGACCAAACATGGTAGTGTAGCACTTTCGCAGAAGTATCCCAATGAGTAATTGTCCAAACAAAGAGCGGAGGAGAGTATTTATGGAGGTATTTCTATCACACACAAGGTGTCACAGTTCTTGTGTGAAGTACTTCTTGAGTTTCTGCAAATACTATTACTGTCATGGGTAAACGGTAAACAAAATCTGCTAGTAAAAAGAGGATTTAAAGGTGTCTACTAAATAACTAATAAAAGTAAATAACAAGAGCTTAAAATGTAAATGGTGTTTCCTGCAATGAAGAGATTAGGTGCGGAGAGATTTCAGTTCATGGTAAGAATATATGAATTGTGCTAGTGCGACGGTAATACCAGCTACCTTGTATTGTACTCATAGTATTTGATATAAACTTTTAGTAGGTGGTTCTCCCTAGAGTCATGAAACTCCACCAGTAAGGGTTACATTTCATTCTATGGTCCTTCTTCTCCGTTGCCAGAGAGTGTTCGTTTCCACAATTAAGGCCATAAGACCGGAACCAAGCATTAAGTTCAATGGATAACCGTTATCTCATATTTTCTTCGGTTCTCATAGACATCTCCACATATAATGTCAGAGGTCACAGAGTTCCTAAACAATATGTGTTACCTGTGCAGGTCTTGAAATCATGTTGCCTGGGCCCTTAAATTTGACAACGCGCATAGAGTTCACCACAATATAACAACATACTAAATGGATCATACTACTACGAATCCAAATGACGACATATAGGATAGGCACATAAGAATCTTACCATTCACCTACATCTCCTTCACCTAGGGGAATTACTGACACATCGTAAGAGGGGAATCAATCACAACAGAGAGAAAACCATATCGATAATATTGAAGGGATCCACAATGAGATGAAATGGTACTCAAATAGTCTTGATCTGAGATGAGATGGAGCAGAGATTAGAAGTTTCGATCCCTCTTACGATAGTGAAGGAGGTGATGATGATGATGGAGATGAAAGGACCAAAAACTACGATGATATTCTCCTCTCCTATTCTCAATGGTGTGGCGTCGGCTAGGGTACTCTTCTCCTCATGGTCCCTTCATGAAAGTTGCTTGTATAGATGAGGAGGGGCCATGGGCACTCCAAACGACCGCTCAAATGAGCACGTACGGTCGTATAAAATGTTGTCTTTCACTCTGGTGCACCTATTGATAGTGCTCTCTTCAGGAAAGTTGCTCCAATTGACTTGATTTGCACCAATCTCCTTTGATTTCCTTCTAAATGTGATATTTCCTGCCATCCAAAGGGCAAAGTAGATTTTTCCTCCCTTTTGTTGGATTAGCATTATAAATATACGAAGAATAACAAAAATCCATTGAAACCAAATGGAAATCACTATGAACAACATCATAAACTCTCGAGCCATCAATTCCCCCAAGCTCAAGATTTGCTCCTCCCAGAGCAAACAAGAAATCAAGAGAGTGAAAAGGAGCTTGGTTGAATGGAAAGAACTTCATCGACCCAGGAAAATACATCATATACATCCTCTCTTATCCTGCAAGATCATTGAAGAAAGTATTTGTAATTGAATAGTTGCACCTAAACTCGTTGCCTAACCATGTATAGTCTCATACCATTAGTTATAACTTCTTAAAACAAATTTTCTTTGCTAACCAAGTGTTTAGGCAAATGCAGGTGTTCATCTATTAGATGGATATTCAACTTAAGCTCAATTGTCAAAATGCATTTAGAGGGTTTGGAGATCAAAGATAGCAAAGTACTCAAGTTTTTCATTAACACCCACTAATGCCTCCTAGTCATCGCTCTCCGACACTTCTCTCAGTTACTGTTCTTTGTGATTTCAACTCTAGGTGACGTGGTTATACCAAAATTGTAGGATCAGAAGTATGTCTAGAGGGGGGTGATTAGACTACTTGACCAAATAAAAATCTATCCTTTTCCGAATTTTTGTTGTGGGAAGATTTTAGCAATTAGCACAGGTCAAGCAATCAACCTACACATGCAATTCTAAGAGTATATCATCGGAAAGTAAAACATTGCATATGAAGGTAAAGGGAAGGGTTTGGAGAAAGCAAACGCAATGTAGACATAGAGATTTTTGGCGTGGTTCCGATAGGTGGTGCTATCACACGTCCACGTTGATGGAGACTTCAACCCACGAAGGGTAACGGGTGCGCGAGTCCACGGAGGGCTCCACCCACGAAGGGTCCATGAAGAAGCAACCTTGTCCATTCCACCATGGCCATCGCCCATGATGGACTTGCCTCACTCGAGTAGATCTTCACAAAGTAGGCAATCTCCTTACCCTTACAAACTTCTTTGTTCAACTCCACATCTTGACGGAGGCTTCCAAGCGACACCTAACCAATCTAGGAGACACCACTCTCCAAAAGGTAGTAGATGGTCTGTTGATGATGAACTCCTTGCTCCTGTGCTTCAAATGATAGTCTCCCCAACAATCAACTCTCTCACACAGATTTGGCTATGCTGGAAATATTATTTGAGTGGAAAGCAACTTGGGGAAGGCTAGAAATCAAGATTCTTATGGTAGGATTGGAATATCTTGATCTCAACACATGAGTAGGCAGATCTCTCTTAGAAAATGTATGGTGGAAGTGTAGGCACGTTCTGATGGCTTTCTCACAAATGGAGAAGGGGGTGGAGGGGTATATAGCCTCCACACAAAATCCAACCGTTGCACACATTTGACTCATCTCGGTGGGACCGAATAGTTAAACTCGATGGCACCGATCTGTTCAAAAATGTGAACGTCAGGAATCTCGGTGGGACCGATTGGAACAACTCGATGGGACCGATGTGCTAGGGCTTAGGGAAAACATCATCTTGGTGGCGCCGATTGCATCAACTCGGTGAGACTGAAGTGAAGCAATAAGGCAATAGAGAATCTGTCAAGCCAACTCGGTGAGACCGATCGCATAACTCGGTGAAATCGAAATAAAGGCAACAAGTCACAGAGTGTTGGCAAGGCCATCTCGGTGAGACCGAGACCTGTATTGGTGAGACCGAATTGCTAGGGTTTTTGGCTGTGGCTATGTCATATGAACTCGGTTGCTCTGGGTAGAAAGAATCGGTGGGGCCGAGTTGGAGGTTAGGGTTTTGACATATTTTGATGGAGAAAGTGGTTGAGGGTTTTGGAGCAATATCACTAAGGATTTGAGTAAGCAAGTCATTAAGCAACATCTCATCCCCTTTTAATAGTATTGGCTTTCCTATGGACTCAATGTGATCTTGGATCACTAAAATAAAGATGAAGAGTCATGAGCTTTTGCCAATATTTGTGCTTAGCATTTTGAGGGGCCACATCTCTAGTTCATGCCATGCCATTCATTGAACTTCCTGAAATATTTATCTTGAATGGATATTAGTTCAGTGAGCTATATGTTGTTATGAATTACCAAAGCCACTCGGGGATTAGTTGCACTTTCAATCTTCCCCCTTTTGGTAATTGATGACAACATATAGATTAAAGCTTCTACAAATGATAAAATGAATGAAATACATCTTCACTTTGAGAAGTATGTGATAAGCAAGAGCCCCCCTAAATTTGTGCATTATTTAAAATTTGTGTTTGAATGCAAATGCACAATCAATTAGGATTAGGGGTTGCTCTTCCATGTTACATACATCTTGGTAGAGCACACAAAATGATAAGAGTGAAATAGCATGCACACCTCACCAAATACATAAGTGAAATATCATACACAAATAATCACAGAGATAGGCATAGATCACACATTAAGCATAGTATGAACAATCACACAACCACACAAAGTATCTGACGAGCATAAAACAATAAGTAGCAGAAACCAAACGGATGAAGTAGAAACTAGCAGTAAAAACCAACAAGCAAAAGAACAAGACACACTCTCTCTCTCTCTCTCTCTCTCTCTAAGCCTATGATCTATACATTTTCTCCCCCTTTGGCAACAAGTTACCAAAAAGCATGAAAAGGTATAGTGCTATACGACACTCTAGGCACGATCTCTGGGAGCTCCTAAAGGGGTCTTCTGGCTTGTTGCTTCGGTGTGCGTAGATGGCATTCAGAGAACTGCTTCTGCAAATGGCTCGGCTGATGTCTGTTGAGCTGGTGGTGTTGACACTAGGGTGGCATTGTAGCAGTCGTGACGGGTGCAGAGTATGTAGTCCTGGTGTCTGTTACTGGCACAACTGATGACCTTTGTGCCCTAGGCACAGTCTAGAATCTGTTAGTGGTAGGTCTATCATCTCTATGCTCAGCAGCATCTCTCAGCTTCTCAACAATAGATTGTATCTTAGTGACCTTGACATCAAGATTGTACATTTTATCTTCAACTATCCGCTCTAGGCTCTCCTGATTCTTTGTCAAGTTGGCCAGACTCCTTTCAATCCTCAGAGTTTCTTCTAGCAGATATGTCTATTGGTCTTGCTTTGATTTGAGATTGACTATTGATGCAGTTGGTGCATTTGCTGTTTTGCCTTCTCAGCCTTCTCTTGAGCCTCAACAGAAGTTGGATGTGAAGCATCCATCACCACTTCATTATCTTCAAACTCTGGCTGAAGAGGAAGGTGCTCTCTGTCAAGTAGACATGTGCGTGTACCAACCTTGGTGTTGATAAGCATCTGGATGTGTGGTGTATATCCACATGACCTCTTTTGATCGACAACAGTCCTTTTGATTGTCTCTACAATCAGGCTCATGACCTTGAATTTCTGTGGTATATCAAACAAGTGGAGCAGGTAGATGGAGTGGCCATGAATCATCCTTTCATCTCCAGACTTGGGCAACAAGGTGTGCCTCAGAATGTAGTTTGTGGTGGCCAAACCAGCAAGCAGATATATATAGAGCCAAACTTGTGTGTTTCCAAAGCCTCATCAGGAATGGTCTTGTACATGTGTGCCATAGTGTTGTGATCCATCCAGGGCTTCCCATATACATCAATATCACTTTCTTCTTATTTTGGGGCATTGATGAGAGTGGCCCACTCGGAGATTGATGACTGGTATCTAGTGCCCTCAGCCATCCACACAATTTTACCATCTGGATAAAAGTGTGTTTTGGAGTAAAACTATATCACTATCTCATCATTCCATTTTGTGATCTTCTGTCTAACAAAAGCATCAACACCTATGAGTCTGAAGCTCTCATGAACATGGGGGAAGTAATCTTCATTCACATCTATATACTTCCAATCCACCCATTTCATGTTGCTTATGATGGGCTTCTTGTCAAGCAAAACTGTCTCGTAAAAATCTTGTTGTTCTCTGGTATGGAAATGATAGTCACATGTTGTTCTTCTCCTTGTAGAATAAGGATCAATTTTCCTCCATGCTCTCAATCCACTATCCTTCCCGAGCTTCATGTTTTCAGCCACTGGATGTCCATCATCATGATCTGGAATCTTTGGCTTCAATTTTCTGAGCACTTGTGGCTCTTCATCCTCCTGAACTTCTAGCACTGGGGCCTTGTTCTTCTATGCAGCTGGGATGCTTCTTGTAGATCTCTTAGGAGCAGCAGCCTTACGTGTAGGAGCTGGAGTTTTGGGCTTGGGCTTGGAGGGTGCACTTGTAGACTTCATGGCATCAGCCACGAGCTTCTAAGACTTGGCAGGGGGTGCAACTGGTTCCTCTTCCTCCTTTTCCTCTTTCCTCATGAAAGGCTTGCCAAGAACTGTGGCGGTGGTCTTCCTAGCTCTCTTCTTCTTCTTTCCTCTAGCAGCCTCATCATCATCTGACTGTTCAAGTGTGAATGTCATTGTTTCTTGAGTTGATTTTCTGGCCTTAGACATTGGAACTCTCGTTTAGTAGCAGCAACAATTCCATAATCCTTCTTGAGCACTTTCTTCTCTGAGGTTACTTCCTCATCAACCACAAAATATTCATCCTCACTGTCTGAGCTTCTCTTCTTCCTTTGTCTTATGGCAGCTTTGGGCAGATTGCTTGGAGTACTTCTACTGCTCTCATCATAGCTTCCACTAGGGCTTGTGCCTTGACTGATATTAACCTCTTGCGCTGACTTGTTCTAGCTATCACTAGCATCAGACATCTTGCAGATAGACCCTGTGAATAGGTAGGTATGGGCAAAGTGGATGAGCATCAGAAAAGGCAGCTGATTTTTCAAAAATTTGAATCAAAGCTTTAGTTTTAGTTTTTTGTAGAAAACATTTTGGAGCTACCGATATGAAAATCCCGGTGATATCGAAGCAATAACAGAGTCTAAACACACAAGATCGGTCGGACCGAGTTATGGTTCGGTGACTCCGAGATGCTAGGGTTTCATTGAGGTTTTTCTTTCGGTCTCGCCGATCAGTACACTTCGGTGGCACCGAGTTGTACTAAGTGCAATGGCCATGGCCAATCGATGGGACCGTAAGGTTCATTTCGGTCGGTCCGAGATGAGCTCGGCGGAAACCTAACCCTAAAATTTTTCATCGAATCTAATCTAATGGAGATTTTATGTGGATAGAAAGTTCTCATTCATGGCAAGAAGCTAGGCATTATCCTTGTGCATAGAATCGGAAGGGGATAGCACAAAGAGATCGAACCGTACCCTAACTTGGCGATGATTCGCTACGGTGACAACGGTGGTGGAGATTCCCTTTGATGGCGACAGTGACCTACGGCAAAGGCACACAGGCGAAGACGACAACGATCCGGAGACTAAGGGGGCAGTAGCAATGGGGCACGAGCACGAGTCGTTTGAAGTAATTTTCAACCATACGGGCCCGCAGAATATATATCCAAGTGTTGTCAGTGGCACCGAATGGAATGCTTCGGGGCACCAAGATGCAAAACTATGTGCAGTTATTGCAACTCGGTGGGACCGAGTCATTCTAATCGGTATCACCGAGATGAAAACCTAGATCAGTCGGGTGCTTTCAGTGGGACCGAATTGGAGTGAGTTGATCTAACTGAAATACACAAGAAGGTTTTGGATAGCAGAACTTGACGGATCGGTGACTCCGGGTGCTCCTCACCCAGAGGGTCCAAAAAAGACTTGTTCAATTTTTGTGATGTAGCAGGAATAGTTAAAAGCATAGATAGCTAGAGAAGGTTCTTAGGCATTCTTGTCCATCCATTTGGCCAATAAAACCAAAACAATCAAAACAACAAATGGATGTCCTCGAATAAAGAAATTATGCAACCAACATGCTCACAAAATAAGATATCAAATGAAACATGTGTAAAAGCACGCACAAACAATTCTAGCATCTATCAAGCAATTGGCGATGACTGGGTCATCTATATACGAGTATATTGACTGAGGAGTCAAATGAGAACATTTGATCGTAGGTCATACTCATCATTTAAGCACAAGTGGGGTTACCCCTTTTACATAAAGCATTGATGTGTTCACACTATTAGAGTTGCTTTAGCTCAATTCTTAGAGCAAAGCTCCCCGTAGATGTGATATCCCCCCTAAGAGGGATGAACTAACCTTGGGTTTTGTCAATGATGACTTCATGTAGACAGTGAAGATGTGGATGCTCAATGTTGATGTAGATCTTTTGCAGCAATCCATTGGAGTGTTGCACTTTCAATACCTACACGGGTTAGTCCCACAAGGAACATACAAGGATATCCATAGACATAGAGTGAATTGCACATATGATGATGTCCATGAAAGCATTAGGTTACCTTGTCCCATGTATTACCAACAAGAGGGTTTGTGACTCCATGAACTAGTGCAAGATATGAAAGTTGACTGCACAAGTCTTGCCAAAATGAATATGAGTGAAGTATGTTGGTGGATTCACCCTGAAGAACACTCTAGTTGTTATTCCTTGGAATCCACATCAACTTGATGGGAATCCTTTGAGTTGTAGTTGAACTTGATGATGTAGAGCTTGACATAGTCTTGGGAACCCTTGTGACCATGGCCTTATATTAGGACCTTCTTCAAATGAATCAATCTCTTCTTGAAGCTTGTCCTTTACTTTTAGCTTGTGGTCCTGTGGTGGAAGATCATCATGAGCTTGTGTTCCCACTAGTACAACGAGGTGCTATACAAGCGGTTTTTAACCCCTTACCGCGACGGCAGTTTGAACCGTCGCCAAGTGAGTGTGTGCGATAGGGGGTCCTTCCCACACGACCCAGAAAACCGTCGGGGATAGGGAGCCATGATGCATACAGTTGTCCCTATTAAACTGTTTCTGATGTCTCGAATATCCCAAACGCTCCATCCTTTCTACTCGTGAGTGCTGGCAATACCATCGCAGTCGGAGTTCTGTGGTTTTACCTAAAACTAGGCGCAGTCCAGGAACATTCCAGGCACGGGATTTTTCCAGACACGTACCAAACTAGCTCTATGTTTACGATGCCCGGCACATCACAAATAGTTCATGATTGTAAACTGTGTACGATAGGTTGACAATCACACACATATAGTTTTCCCACACCGTTTGTGATATTGTCTGACATCACACACGCTTTGCAAACGGCAACTGTGTGCATGGTTACACATGTTTCCTCTTCGTGAACCATGTCGGATTATGATGTATATCACACACGCAGTGCTTTATAGACCGCGTGCGCCGTAATGACCTGCAGAGTGTAATTTCATGCTAATTTAATTGCTACTATTTAAATTTTTACCTAATTTTAATTTGAAAGTACACTATAGCTTTATTCATATCCATCAGGTTCAAACAACCAATGCATTATTCGATTCACAGGTATATATGTTCAAGAATTACATAAGCACCAAACAAAGAATGATGAACTAGGGTTGTATACTTGTACTATTACATATGGTAAATAAAGAGGCGAGAGACATTCTGGTTGCTGAACAAGGTGAAGCGGAATGACCCTATTTTGCTCTCCTTGATCAACAAGGCACGCACGACTCTAGCCCAACCCCTTGTGATGGTCGACCGCCAATCATGCAGTTTGAGAGGTAATCTTGAGTAAACTGCTTCATGATCCACTGCAAAGGAAAAAAGATTCAGACATTGTCATCTAACACAACTCATTACGGTCAGTAAAAAGAAGGCTACAGAGTTCTTACTTACCATCCTGCAGTTGTAAGTGCATCTAGTGCCCCTTAGTGATTTTGGTGTATTGAAGACTTATAGGTTAAGGGTCTAATGTGTTTGTGAGTGTACACGGGTATTATAAGTCTCTGAGGAGTTTGATATTTCCAAAGAAAGTCGACCCCTAAAAATGAATGTCTTCATCTGAAGACTTTGGTTTTCTTGAAGACTTTGAAAACGAGGAAATTGGTGTGACCTTAAAGATAATGATATCTATGCGAGGATTCTGAAGCATAAAGACTTTTGTTTTTGTAGTTTCATTTTCCTTTCTTGAGTCATAGGAAACACCGTACTGTTAAAGGGGGTCAAGGTAATACTAAGGAAAAGTTTCCAAGTGATGCTCATCTCAAAGCCTACACATACCCAATCCTTCGAGTGAAGCCTTTTGGAAATCGCATACAGTTCAGTCAATTTCTTCAGTGAGAGAGACGAAGATCTTCTGGTCTTTGAGGAATTTGTTCCGACTGAGGATTTAGGAATTTGCCTGTGCGAATTGCCTACAGTGAGGAACATGATAGCCCTGGAATTTGAGAGCTCAAATTTCCGACCATTGTTGTGCTTCACGCCAGCTGTCCCAAATATCTTATCCACATAACGGTGATATCATTAGGGGCATTTATGTCTTATCATGTCAAGCTGCTCCCCGACTATAAATAGCCACCCCCTTCAACTACTAGCTGGTTGGCTGCTCCGAGAGAAGCTAACACTTGTCATTTAGAGCATCCCATCCTCCGAGGACTTTGAGAGAAAATCATCAGTTAGGAAAAACCCAAAACTCCAACACCTAAAACCCAAAGTTATTGAGCATCACTGAAGATATTGTTCCTGTGTGGAACCGACGCTTCTTACCTTTGAAGATTGTGCATCTTCCAGACGGTTAGGCGTCAAGGTCTAGAGTATCCAAGAGGAATTGTGGTCGCTGAGTGACCAAGTCTGTGAAGGTTTGGAAGTCACCTTGAAGACTTACCAAGAATGATTGGGCGATGTCTGTGTGACCTTAGCTCAAGGAGAATATGGTAAGGACTATGTGTCTTCGGACTGTATGTCCTTTGGTTTAAATACCAAGTCGCTCCAACCAGACCTACAACTGTCACAATAGTTGGAACTGGTCTACCAAATCAATGTCTTCACCGAGCTACTGGTTCTATTTCCTCAACCCTTCCATTTCCTCGCTTACTTGTTGATGAACTTGATTGTTACTATTTGAAGACTTTGACTGAAGACTTTCTCAATTTCCTCAACCCAAAATCTTCAGTCATCTTGTCTTCTGCCTGCTTATTCTATTTACATGCTATCTGTGCTTTGTGTATGTTTCATTTAATCATGAGGACTATGCTACTATATTGTTATGCATGCACCTGAGTACTTTGTTCCGCTCCTTGTATTTCATCACTTAGCAAATTCCTCAAGTAGTATTTCCTCAGTGATGAATTTTAAAAATTCGCCTATTCACCCCCTCTAGTCGATATAACGCACTTTCAATTGGTTTTAGAGCAACATACTCCCTTGTTCTGTGTGATTTTGGTTTAACCACCTGGAGTTTTAGTTATGTCGACTGGAGGTATGATCAAGGTCTCGGCTAGGTGTCCTACCTTCGATGGGACGGACTACCCCTACTGGAAGAACAAGATGTGCATGCATCTTGAGGCAATTGGCAACAATCTCTAGTACGTTGTGGAAATGGCGTTCCCTCCATCACTCCCTCCATAAATGCTGGTGATGTGAAGAGATTCAAGCAACTTGACTCTCAAGCAAAGAATATCATATGTGGCCATCTGAGCAAAGGACAGTACAACAGAGTGAGTGCTTTGGAGACTGCAAAGCTTATATGGGATAGACTATCCAAGGTCAACGATGGAGTCTCAACCCAACGTGATTCTCGAGTTTACATTCTTTGCAATCTCTTCAACCGCTACAAAAGACTTGACAACAAAAATGTTCAGCAAACCTTCGACCGCCTCACTGATATCTCCAATGAGCTTCAAACACTGGGTGCCACTGACATCATCGACCATGAGGTGGTGAAGAAATTTCTGAGATCTATTGATTCCTCATTCGATACACTAGTGCTGATGATTCAAGAACGTGGAGACTACAAGTACTAGATCATGCTGATATCCTTGAGAGACTGAACACTCATGAACTGCAACTAGCTAAGAAGAGAGACCTCTATGGGCCAAGCTATGGAAGATCATGCGCACTGAAGGCCAAGGAAATTTCCTCATCCGAAGGAGAAGATTTTGATAGCAACCTTGGTGATCCTGAGGAACTAAGCTAGGAGCTAGCAATGCTCGTGAGGAAATTCCAGAAGTTCTCAAGGCATGGCCGCTTTGGAAGATCATCAAGAGGTGATGACATGAGATCATATTCTTCATCCCACGACTACAAGAAATGTACTTGCCACAAATGCAAGAAGCCAGGTCACTACATGGCTGATTGTCCTCAAGGGGTGAAGGAATCAAAGAAGAAGAAGTACAAGGATGACAGTTCAGATGACTCGAGGAAAAATAAAAAAATCTTGAAAAATCCTCATCTTCAAAGTCTTCCAAGTCTTCATCTCACAAGAAGAGCAGTTCCAGAAAGGCTCAGGCTTTTATCGGCAAGGAAATGGATTCTGAAGCTTAATCTCAAGAAAATGAGGAAGACGGGGAATCTGAGGAGTCAGACTCTACGGTGGCAAGCCTAGCTCTCGCTACTGCATTCGTTAGGAAGTCCATCTTCAACTGTGAAGAAAATGACGACTCCAACACTGTTGACGATGGCAACGATGACTTTGCTCCCATCTTTTGCTTCATGGAAAAAGGTGCCAAGGTACTCAAATATCCCTCCTCTGAATCAAGTGAGGATGAATCTGATGGAAATCTCAAACCTAGCTATTCCAAACTTGCTAATGTTGCCATCAAACAACAAAAGGCTTTGTAAAAGGTTCAAAATTTTCTAGACAAAAGCGATGACCTATTGGGTGAGGAACTGAATCAAACTCAAACCTTGACTGATAATCTTCAACAACTACAGTCTAAGTTTGATAAACTTCAAGGTCGTCATGGCACGCTCTTAGCCGATCATGAGAAGCTTTCTTATGAATTTATTCAATGAAAGCAAGATCTTGAGAAACTAAGGGTGAGCCACGAAGATCTTGAAAGGGAAAATGAGTCTTTGCTTGCTCAACAGATCAGTTCCACTCAGGAAGAATTCATTCCACCATGTTTGAAATGCATCGAACGTGAATCTGCTAATTCTTCACCTAAAAGTTCAATTGCTTCTATTGCTGCAAATTCTTCAACTATTTCTGTGGTCACAACTCGTCTGAGGATACCGCAAGTATCACTAACAAAAATGCAGGGTTGAAGGAATTGTATGTGACAGGCATGTACAAAAGCCTCAAAGGGCATCACGCTCTTTATGATGTGCTTAAAAAGCAGATCCTCAATAGGAACCCTAGGAAAGAGGGGATTGCATTTGAGAGGAAACTCAATGCTGATGGAACCTACTGGAAACCTGAGCAGTATCCCAAAACCACTTGGGTTGCTGCAAAAGGACCTCCCATATATCCCTCTACTTTATCTGGCTTTACATGTGAATCTTCATATTCATCTGATGAGTCATTTGACTCCAACTATAAAGTGTTAAAAAATCAGAATGGTGAAGTATTTGCTAGATATGTTGGAACTAACTGCAGGAATGGTCCCCTATCAAGAATATCTGGGTTCCCAAAAGGTGCCTTGAAAGTCTTTAGGTAAATGTCCTCACGACACCACCTGTGAAGAACAGGAACCACAGATCAAATTCCTCATATGGACCAAAGTCCTCACGTGGATCAAATTCCTCACATGATCATCATCATGCTAATGCATCTGTTTTGCAGGGAAAATCTAAGGTCATGAATATGTGCATTATTTTCACAGCCCCAGTTTGTTGCATGTAATTAGTTGCGTCACTGAGCATCATGCATCACGTTTATCTCAAAGAAATTTGAAATGAGGAATTTACAGAAGCCTCAGAAAATATTCTAAAATGATCAACCAAAATTTCTTCAAATGTTCCCAAGGAAATGTTCCTTTTTTATCTTTGAAAAATATTGGCAAGAAGAAAATTCAAACCAATATTTTTGGAGGTTCAAAAGTATTCATCTTGGGCCTTTGAGTTAATCTCTACTCCTAATGGAGCAGTTGGTAGTCTCGCTTCCAGGTTTTTTTTTCGTCCCACCACTTTCGTCCGGTTTTTTTTCGTAGGTTAACCGTCGTAGATTTTTTTCGATGATGGTTTCTTATTCACCGGTTTATTTACCCCTCAGCTCTTTCCTTGCAAATCAGGACTTTCCAAACGTGCACGCAATCATGGATCTAAATTTACTAACTTATCCAAATCAACCGATACCTTCCATTATTGCAAATTTCTTTAGGAAACAAATAATAGATTTTAAGGAAACAAATAAAAGATTTTTAAGACACATCATACTTTACTAATAATCACTAAAAATCAAATCTAAATTAATTAACCTTACCTTAAATCACGCAATCACTTTAATTAGAAAACATTTTCTTTCCTAACTGCACCTCGCTTAGTGTGCACATAACAATCCGAAGTAATTAGAGTCACATGATTGAATCCATTTATTTAGAGCGACATGATTGCGTTCCGGGATGGAGGCCATGATTTGGTCGAGGTCGTTGCTGCCTCCTACACTCAGGGTGTGTCGCCGAGATCGAGACGAGCATGAGGAGCTGTGGCCACCGCCATGGTCACCTCATCGCAGGGGATGGAGCACGCCGTCGGCCTACAGCTTGTGGAGATCAGCACTTTCCAAACGTGCACGCAATCACGGATTTAAATTTACTAACTTATCCAAATCAACCGATATCTTCCATCATTGCAAATTTCTTTAGGAAACAAATAATATAATTTAAGGAAACAAATAAAAGATTTTAAAGACGCATCGTACTTTACTAACAATCACTAAAAATCAAATCTAAATTAATTAACCTTACCTTAAATCACTCAATCACTTTAATTAGAGAACATTTTCTTTCCTAACTGCACCCCGCTTAGTGTGCACATAACAATCCGAAGTAATTAGAGTCACATGATTGAATCCATTTATTTAGAGCGACATGATTGCGTTCCGGGATGGAGGCCATGATTTCGTCGAGGTCGTTGCTGCCTCCTACACTCAGGGTGTGTCGCCAAGATCGAGGCGAGCATGAGGAGCTGTGGCCACCGCCATGGTCACCCCATCGCAGGGGATGGAGCACGCCGTCGGCCTACAGCTTGTGGAGATCACTGTTGCTCTTCAGGTCGCGTGGTGACCGGATCTTGCCGATGTGTCCCTCCCCGACGACCTCCTCTTCGCCCGGTTGGCCGGCATGGATCTCGCCACTACTGCCCTCAACTTCTCTGCCTCGAGCTCGACGGTCAGCCACCATGGATCCCCCAGCTGGAGGGTCACGTGAACCAGCCGTCCTCCCATGCTGCAGCGGCGAGAAGGTGACATGGCTCTCCGTACACGAAGAGTGGAGTGTGGAGTTCGGTCAAGTACTTATATACTTGGCCTCTACTGCTGATCCATGTACATGGAGAAGAACAGACAACCGCTCATTCATGCTTCGTTCCACTCCTTTGCGCTACATTACTGGAGGTGACATTTTCCTATCTCTTTATGTTGTAACAAGCCTGTTGCCTGCATAGTTAATGGATTTTTTATTTAAATTATCGCTGCTTAGTGCTTTGTTGCAATTGTTCATGCAAGATTCTTATATATAATCTGAGCGTATGTAGACATACTTAGCTTTGCTATTCCATTTTTTTGGCGCATAGAAATAAGAGTATTGTCCAGGTTAGGTATTCAATTGAGTATGGTATTTGGATTGCTATCAGAATGTCTTTTCTATGCATGTGATTTCTCACATCTGGTTATGATATTTGTGAAGACATGCATTGCACGTGCACTTGGAAGCGGGCCCGTGGCCCGCGCTGGACGGCGCCGACGCCGACCCGAGCCACCTCGTCCGCGTATTCTTGGAGCTGTGGCTGGTCGATTTACATGAAATTAATTCCCTCAGTTCTGGTGGCAAATATAATACACATAATCCATATTGTTATGCACTAGCGTGTATGTGTGAAATAGATGGATTATGGTCCCGTACCCAATAAGATGGATATGTGTGTGTGTTAGAGAGAGAGGGAGAGGGGGATAGAGAGTGAGGAAGACGGAGGGAGAGTGTGTGTCTGTGTGTGTGTGAGGATTTGATGGTAAAAAAGGTCGCCAATGTCGTAATATTGAACTCTTAAAGTTAATGTGGCCCCGTTGCAACGCACGGGCGTTCTTCTAGTCCCTATAGTATTTGAATTGGATTTATATTCATAATAACTAGTTTATGAATCCAATACTTCTGAAAAATGGTGAGTGGCTTTGAATATATTATATATAGCCACATGATAATTTTCAAAAGCTAAAAAAATGGTTTGGTCTTTGAACTAAATCAAAACAGAATAGCAAAATTAGAAAATAGAAACAAATTTGGAAAAAGAGGGAAAGCTAACCTGGCCTTACCTGCCGGCACACCAGACAACCCAACACTATGCGGCCCAGTGCTAGTTGTCTCCTAGCACGCGCCTGGCCAGCTCCACCCTGCCTGCTTACCTCCCCAGCGCACCTAGAAGCGCCACGACGCCCTGGACCCGCCGCTCGCTTTCTCCCTCGCCCTCATACCCTCCCTTGGATCCCTCTCTCTCTCTCTCTCACCACCGAGCGGGGCTCGTAGCCACCGACGCTGTCCATCATGGCCACAGGCCGCCACACGCCTCGCCGACGCGCCAAGAAGCTCCGTCGTCTCATCCTCGACCTCCTTGATAACCCACAAGTATAGGGGATCAATTGTAGCCTCTTTCGATAAGTAAGAGTGTCGAACCCAATGAGGATCTAAAGGTAGAATAAATATTCCCTCAAGTTCTATCGACCACCGATACAACTGTACGCACGCTTAGCGTTCGCTTTACCTATAACAACTATGAAAATAGAAGTACTTTGTAGGTGTTGTTGGATAGGTTTGCAAGATAATAAAGAGCACATAAATATAAACTAGGGGCTGTTTAGATGAAGACACAACTAAGTTAGTTTTAGTAAAGAGCTTTTGTCACGAGAAAGTTATTTGTCCCTAGGCAATCGATAACTAGACAGGTAATCACTATTGCAATTTTATTTGAGGGAGAGGCATAAGCTAACATACTTACTATTCTTGGATCATATGCACTTATGATTGGAACTCTAGCAAGCATCCGCAACTACTAAAGATCATTAAGGTAAAACCCAACCATAGCATTAAAGCATCAAGTCCCCTTTATCCCATATGCCACAACCCCCTTACTCGGGTTTATGCTTCTGTCACTCAAGCAACCCACTATAAGCGAATCATGAACATATTGGAACACCCTACAATGGGAATCCCTCACGCTTGCACGACACGGAGGGCACAATAGGACAGCACCAATAATAAAACATGCAACTCAAACCAATCACGATCATCAATTAACCGATAGGACAAAACGGATCTACTCAAACATCATAGGATAGCCATACATCACTGGGAAATAATATATAGCGTTGAGCACCATGTTTAAGTAGAGATTACAATGGGTAAAAGAGGGGTTACACCGCTGCATAGAGGGGGGAAGAGTTGGTGATGAGGGCGGTGAAGTTGTTGGTGTAGATCGCGATGATGATGATGGCCCCGGCGGTGTTCCGGCGCCACCGGAAGCAAGGGGGAGAGAGCCCCCCTTCTTCTTCTTCTTCCTTGACCTTCTCCCTAGATGGGAGAATGGTTTCCCCTCTGGTCCATGGGCTCCATGGCTTGGGAAGGGCGAGAGCCCCTCCGAGATTGGATCTGTCACTCTGTCTCTCTCTGTTTCTGCGCTCTGGGATTCTGCCCTTTCACTGTTTCTTATATATCTAGAGATCCGTAACTCCGATTGGATTGAAACCTTCGCCACGATTTTTTTTCCGAAAATTAGCTTTCTCGCGGTCAAAGAAGAGCATCAACCGCCATACGAGGTGCCCACGAGGGTCAGGGGCGCGCCCCCCTGCCTCGTGGCCCCCTCGGGCTCCGTCTCGCGTTGATTTTTCTTCCAGAAAATCACAAATATTCCAAAAATATTCTCCAACCGTTTTTATCCCGTTTGGACTCCGTTTGATATGGGGTTTCTGCGAAACATAAAACATGCAACAAACAGGAACTGACACTGGGCACTGGATCAATATGTTAGTCCCAAAAATAGTAACAAAAGTTGCCAAAAGTATATGAAAGTGGAATAACATTGGCATCGAACAATAAAAAATTATAGATACGACGGAGACCTATCACTCCTCACTGAGCCATGCCCTGTCGGAAGCCCCGGAACGCCCTCACCGAACCCTTCTTCAACCTCCGGCCGTGGAGATGGCCGACGACTGTGCGCCCTCTCCGATGCTTCCCCGAGATCGATGAGACCGCTGAACAAACTGCTGTGAGCTCCTGCGTGGATTCCCTCCTTCTCCCCTTCGATTTCGAGTCGTAGATGTCGCCCCCTTGCCAACCGTAGCCGCCTGACCTCATCACCGACACAGCCCCAGTGATCAAACGGTCACCATGACTAGTCCAAAATGCTCCCTAAAACGCGTAGCACCCCGCTAGCTCATCGCCTCGCTCGTTTGTGCACCGTAGCGCCTACCCTGCAACCCACCAAACTCCGGCCGCCGCCTCTATAATGGCCGTCGTTGTTTCCGGTGTTCCCGAGGCCTCCCGATCGCTCTGCTAGACACAGTCAAGCGCGGGCTACCTTCTGGTGTGCCTGGCGCGTCCAGCCGCCGCCAGTAGCGCAGCCCCGGCTAACATCCGCCGCGTTTTGGGTCGTTGTCGGCCGAACTCCGGCGAGTGCTGATGTGGCACATCATTAGGGCCTAATTACTTGTTACTTAACCCCCCCTGGGCCACTGACACATGGGCCCCATGCCCTAATTAACCCCAGCTTTATTTCTTCTTAGATTAGTTATAACCCAATAGGATCCACACGTCAGAGTTGACCGTGATGACGTGGCCGTTGACCGGACCCACCTGTCCATGACACTAATGACACCGTGTCACAGACCAGTGGGCCCCATGGGTCAGGTTTGACCTGGACCGGCCCCTATTGATTTGCTAACGTCACATCGATGTCTTGCTGATGCAGTAAACTATTTTCTGATTTTAAATTAAATCAGAGATGATTTATTATTTCAGAAAATAGCTAAAACTTAAAAAATCATATAAATTAAACCGTAGCTTAGAATGAAATAATTTATATATGAAAAATTATCAGAAAAAATCCAATCTATCCATCTGTACCATTTTCATGCATGTTAGAAAGACTTTTGGCTACTATTTATGAGAAATAAAATGAATGGCATTTGAATAATCACATATGGAGTTTGAATTTGAATCTATGGTTCAAACCAACTTCATTTAATCTGGTTGCTAGTTGCATTGATTGTGCTCCTTCTCTATTGCCAGTGGTTATTCCTTCTCGATAGACGTTTTCCAATGTTTAGATCGATGACACCGATGAAGAGCTATATCATCTTCAGAAGTGCCAGGCAAGGAAAACTCCCTTGTTCATTCCAATACAATCCCACTCTCTCGCTCCTGCTATATTTTACTACATAGGACAACAACATTTCAACTGTTACATGCTGCGGTAGTTGAATTCCTTTCCTCTGCATGACCTATCTTTGCCATAGTAAATACTTGAAATCCAGTAGCATGAGTAGGAGTTGTTTGAGCCTTGATGTGCCTACTCATTCATGCTTGTTTGTCATGCCTGCTACTACTTAGAGTTGAGTCAGGTCTGATTCATCGGGGATGAATTGGAATGTTGTGAACATGTCCTACTATTGAGAGCTAAGTGTGTGAACACAATTTGGTAAAGGTAGCGACGAGAGGCCATGTAGGAGTACATGGTGGGTTGTCTCATTGAAACCGTCCTCAGGAACTGAGTTCCGTGTCTGTGATCCAAGATTGTTGCGACCACACATTGGGTTCCGGTAACTCGACCCCTCTCGACTTATTAATCAACTCGATCTCTGTCTAGGAGTTGCAACTAGTTTCTGGTGTTTGTAGGTTGTGTTAGTAGTCTACCAAGTGGCACCCGGTACAGGTGGGCTTGAGACAGACTAGGCACCGTAGCACGGTGTACCAAGTGTCGCCCGTTTGGTGGGCTTGGGAACCCTGCTCACATCGTTTGGGGCCGTGAGTGACACCGCATCTGGATCTCCTTGCGGATGGAACCCGAATAGGTGATAAACCTGGACTAGTGTCTTGCGTGGTTAGTCAGGTCATGGCCGACACCCTCGCCAGGCTTCCGCTTGAAGGTTGCCGAGATACATGACGTGTACATGGCGGTAAGTGGCGAGAGCGTGTGTGAAGAAGTACACCCCTGCAGGGTTAACATGATCTATTCGAGTAGCCGCATCTACGGTAAAGGACTAGTGGTTGCTTATACAGTTCATAGACAAGTGAAAGTGGATACTCTAAAACACGCAAGATAAGCATGAGTGTTGTTTATGGCCTTCACATAGGGAGACGGGAGCGGATCCATAGTGGTGTATTGATATGGTGAATATGTGGACTCGTGTGCGCCACCTCAAAAGAGTTACTAGCAGTCGTAATACAGGATAGCCACTAAGTCAAAGCTGGCTTGCTGCAGTTAAACTCCACCACCCCTTTGTTGATACTGATGCATATGTAGCTAGATCTGATGTAAGTCTTGCTGGGTACATTTGTACTCATGTTTGCTTAATTTATGTTTTTGTAGAGAGACTTCAGTCTCATTAGTAGTTTCGCGTGGACTTCGACATTTAGCTTGTTACCTCAGCTACGATCTTGTACCCTTGGGAGGGTCTTGTAGATAGTCAGGCTTCTCAGCCTTTTTCATTTATAGTTGTCTGTACTCAGACATGTTATGCTTCTATTGCCTGTATGCTCTGTATGTTGGGTCATGTGACCCATGTTTGTAATATCTGGCTCTCCGAAGCCTTTAAAATAAATACTCTGAGTTGTAGAGTTTTGTTGTGATGCCATGTTGTATTTGCCCATATCAAGCATATTGTGTGTATGATTTGAAATGCTTGGTATGTGTGGGATCCAACAACCTAGTTGTTTACTCTTGGTAGCCTCTCTTATGGGGAAATGTCTCCTAGTGCTTCCACCGAGCCATGGTAGCTTGCTACTGCTCCGGAACACTTAGGCTGGCCAGCATGTGTCCTTCTTCGTTCCTGTGTCTGTCCCTTTGGGGAAATGTCACGTGTTGTTCCTTTAAGTCCTTATAGCTTGCTATGACTTGGGTTCGTATGTTGATGATCGACACGTTCGTTGCTGGGTCCTGTATGCCTGTCCCTGTAAGTTAGCGCCACCTTGGGTTTACGACTAGTCATGTCGGCCCGGGCTCTTTGTCATATGGATGCTAGCGACACTATCATATACGTGAGCGAAAAGGCGCGGTCCCGGGCCAGGTAAGGTGGCACCCATGGGAATACCGTGCGTGAGGCTGCAAAGTGATATGATGTGTTAAATGCTGGATCGGTGTGACTTAGGATCGGGGTCTTGAGAATTATTCCTCAAATCATTGTTTTCATAAATCCTCGAAGAATTTCTCTGCTTACTCATATGAATATTCTGACCCCTTTTTTCTGAAATGAAGTGCACTGGTATCAATGCAACCTTTCTCTTATGGAGCTCGCAGAATGATGAACTCTTTGCCACCCCTCTAGATGTGGGTGGTGAAGAAAAAGAAATAATCTCTTATGCAGGGTCAGGTCTCTAGATGAACTTGAACGTCTGAAGAATTTGCTGGAGACATGAGAATGCTTGAAAGGACGCAAGCTAATCATGAAGAAATTAATTAATCATTTGTCACGCCCTTATACTGTTGTATCTATTGTAATGCTTGATGAAATTATATCTGATGAATTTGATGTTATATTCTTCACAAAGTAAGTATATGAGTTCATAAGATGCACTAATTTATCTGTAGGATGAATGTCTCAAAGCTGCTGAGTGGGCCTTCGACAGTGGATGTACAAATCACATGACTCATGACAAGAACTTACTGATGGACTCTGCTCTATCTCCATCACATCTGAAGCATATTACCTACGCCGACAAAGGAAAAAAACAAGGTATTGGATCTAGGTAGGGTTGCAATCTCAAAGGATCGACACATGGATAAAGTCATGCTCATCGAGTCCCTCGGATTCAACCTCATGTCTGTCTCAATGCTTTGTGATCTTGATATGGTTGTCATCTTTGGCAAATATCGCTGCATAGTGCTCATGGAATCTGACAATTCCAAAGTCGTCGAAGGCTTTAGGAGAGAATACTTGTATATTGTTGATTTCTCTGCAGGACCACAGCCTGCCACATGTCTACTTGCAAAAGCTTCAGAAGGCTGGCTATGGCGTCAACGACTAGGTCATTCTGGCATGAGGAACTTGCACACACTAACAAAGAAGAAGCACGTCATTGGCATCAAGGGTATCAAATTCCTCAAAGACCATCTTTGTGGGGCTTGTGAGGCTGGAAAGATGACCAGATCCAAGCATCCCTCAAAGACTATCATGACTACCACTCGTCATTTTGAATTGCTTCACATGGACCTCTTTGGCCCGACTCATTATGCCACACTAACAAATGCAACATCTCTATATGGCTTTGTTATCGTTGATGATTATTCTCATTGCACCTGGCTGCATATCATCACTTACAAAACTGAAGTGTAGGAATCTTCAAACGATTTTCCTCAAGGGCCTCGACGAATTTCATTGTGAAGATCAAGCATATCCAGAGTGACAATTGGACCGAGTTCAAGAACATTGGTCTTGATGACTATCTTGATGTGGTATTACTCATGAGTTATCTGCCCCATACACTCCTCACCAGAATGGCGTCATGGAGCGCAAGAATAGGACTCTTGTTGAGATGGCTTGCACAATGCTTGATGAATACAAGACGCCTAGTCACTTCCGGCCTGAGGCTATTGATACTGCATGCCACATCATCGACAGGGTATATCTTCACAATTTCTACAAGAAAACTTCATATGAGCTCCTCACTGACAAGAAACCCAATGTGAGTTATTTGAAAGTCTTCGTTGCTAAATGTTGGATTAGAGATCCTCATCACAATTCTAAATTTGCACCGAAAACACATGAGGGTTTTATGCTTGGTTACGGAAAGGACTTGCACACCTATAGAGTCCTCAACACCCATCACCACAAGGTTGTTGAAACTGCAAATGTGTGGTTCGATGAGACTAACAGCTTGCAAAGAGAGCACCTACCTCTTGTGCTAGATGAAGTACCTCCTAAAGAATTCATTAAGCTCAAGGCTACTGAGGATGTCATACCCACTGAAGAACCTGCTGAAGAAGTTATTCCAGACCATGAAGAAAATCATACTGGTGCACCTGAGGAAAATGGTGCTGAAGAAAATGCTCAGCCCAATCAAAGTCATCAACCTGCTCATCCTCGTCTAGCAAATGAAGTGCAGATTGACAAAATCCTTGACGACATCAATGCACTAGGTCCTCTCACACGCTCGAAAGTTTCATATTTGTCTAAATTTTGTGGCACTTCGTTTTTTTCTCTATCATAGAGCCCACCAAAGTTGATGAGGCATTTCTGGAGCCTGAATGGATTCAAGTTATGCAAGAGGAATTGCATCAATTCGAGCTCAACAATGTGTGGGAACTTGTCAAGCGACCAGATCCTCGCAAGCAAAATATCATAGGTACCAAGTGTATCTACCACAACAAGCAAGACGAAAATGTCCAAGTGGTGAGGAATAAGGCTCGTCTTGTAGCTCAGGGCTACACACAGGTTGAAGGAATTGATTTCGATGAAATTTTTGCAGCTGTTGCTAGACTTGAAGATATTCGCATATAGCTTGCTTATGCTAACCAGCATAATATCATCTTATATCAAATGGATGTGAAAAGTGAATTCCTCAATGGTAAGCTTGAGGAAGAAGTATGTGTTGCTGAACCCCTGGGTTTTGAAGATCCTAAGCATCCTGACAAAGTCTTCAGACTCAACAAGGCCCTCTATGGCCTCAAGCAGGCCCCTCGGGCATGGTATGATACACTGAAGGAATTCCTCATGAATAAAGGCTTCAAACCCGGTTCACTTGACCCAACTCTTTTCACTAAAACTTATGGTGATGAATTATTCATGTGCCAAATTTATGTAGATGATATTATCTTTGGCTGTACTGACACACGTTACAGTGACGAATTTGCCTATATGATGAGTGAAAGAATATCAAATGTCTATGATGGGAGAATTGAAATTCTTCTTAGGTCTTCAAATTCGTTAACAATGCAATGGCATCTTCATATCTCATGAGAAATACCTCAAAGATGTACTGAGGAAATTCGGCATGCAAGATTGCAAAGGAGTCAAAATCCCTATGCCCACAAATGTGATCTCTACACCGATGAAAATGGTAAAGACTTTGGTCAAAAGGTATACCGCTCCATGATTGGCTCTTTATTGTATCTATGTGCATCTAGGCCAGATATTTTGCTTAGTGCTTGCATGTGTACCCGATTTCAAGCTACACCGAAGGAATCACACCACAAGGCTATGAAACATATTCTTCGATATCTAGCTCACACTCCAACACTTGGATTATGGTATCCCAAGGGCTCGGCTTTTGATCTCGTTGGATATTCTAACTCTGACTATGCTAGTGATTGGGTGGATCGCAACATTAGGCACATGTCATTTCCTCGGACGATCCTTAGTATGTTGGTCCTTGAAGAAGCAGAACTGTGTATCACTCTCTACTGCTGAAGCTGAGTACATTGCTGCTGGTTCTTGTTGTGCTCAGTTGTTGTGGATAAAGCAAACCCTCAAGTACTATGGCATCAATGTGAAGGATGTTCCTCTCTACTGCGACAACGAGAGTGCCATCAAAATTGCTCACAACCCAGTTCAACACTCGAAGACAAAGCACATCTAGATTTTTCATCATTTTCTTTGAGATCATCTGTTTGAAGGGCGACATCTCCATCGTCCATGTGAAGACTGAAGAACAACTGACCGATATCTTCACTAAGCCCTTGGATGAAAAGAGATTTTGCAAGTTGCGGTGTGAGATAAATATCTTAGAATCTTTGAATGTTCTTTGAAAGGACACACATCCTAACACTTACGCAAAATTCATGACTTAGATGTGCAACACACGAAGTAAGGTTTTTCTTCAATCAATGAAGACTAACCCTCTAAGTGTGAAGAAATTAAGGAAGAATTTGGTTCTTAGAGCCCTATGACAATTGTACGCGGTGTCTGATGTCATCATTCTTATACGGTGAGTCATGCCACCAACCAAAGTTGAAAATCTTCAAATTTGAGTTTTTCGTTATTCTTCAAATTTTCAAATTCCTCAAGTTTGCAATTTCTTCAAATTTTTCGACTAGTGTTCTTCATTGGCTATATATATTTGAGTTTTCAGTGTCCTCAATAGCATTCACTTATTGCTAATTCTTCAACTTGATTTTCTTTGAAGTGAATGTGATCGGACCCGTTCCCCCTCTATGCTAAACTCAACCCAGTCTGTTCACAATTTCTTCATGTGCGTTCTATTTGAAACCTGTTCAAAGTCTTCACTGTGTCCTTGACAGCTGAAGAATTTGCAAATGAAACATTAAAAATTTCGTATCAAATTTTGGTTGTTGCCGCTCAAACTGTTCCGCTTCCCATGCCGGATTAAAATACTCACCCATGACCCCCCATGATCTCCCCCTCTCAGTACGTGGGTGACACATGTCGTTAGGATAGAAAGGGTCAGGGGCATGTTCGTCCAAAATCTTCGGGCAAACAGTTTTTCACTGCGGCTATAAATACCCCTTACCCTCTTCAGACCTCATTTACTCCGCTCGACTGCTACTATCCTTGCTCGAGCTCAAACCTAGCATCGCCGCTAGATTCCATCATTGCCGGTGAGGAAGAGATTCACTGCCTCGACCTCATCGCCGTCGTACTCGCGCCGACCATGGATATCTTCACTCCGCCACCGCCGTAGCTGCCTCCCGCCGCCGAGTTAGGGCGTGGGAGATCTGGACTGACGAACTTCTCCATCTCAACTCCCAGTTCATCATATTATTCATCAAGGGTAATTAAAATCTGATTTTACTGCCCTACTTTGATTCTTATGATTTTCATAAAATCCTCAAAAGGTGTTTATTCTTCAATGATCTACTCCTTAAACACCGCAATGCTTTCTTTCCTTGATTTGTTTCTCTAAGCTACAATTTTCCTCAAGATTCCTTAATTGTGTGGATTTTCTAATCTGTACAACTCTGGAACCTAAGTCAAGAACGCGTAGTGAAATTCCTCAAGACATGTATGGTCAAATTCCTCAACTTGATACGTTTTGAAAATTTTCTGAGAACGCATATGACCTCTCCAAATTCTTCGCACCTATACTCTATTCACAGGTACAAAATGTCTGCTGATGATTCACAAGGTTGTCATCAACTTAACTCATTTGCAGCGTTCCTTGAAGAAAAATTGCATACCTCCTCAGAATCATCAAAAGTTCAAAATCCTCAATTAAGGAAAATGGCAGAAGGGAAAAGACCTCAGAAAGGAGGAAAGAGGCCAGAAACAAACACCGCATTCGAAATCCCTGAGGGTATCTATGATGAATATTGCACACCTGATGAAGATACTCATGGGAAAGAGACCAAGACACAGTGCAAAGTGCGCATACAGAGGATTGAGAGGAGATGGGCAAAGAAATGGAAGGAATATCATTATGTTACTCCCAAGTGCATGAAGAAATTCGCTGTAAATCCTCCATGGACCACCTCTGGTTGCTGGCCAACGAGCTGATCCTACCAGCATCAAGCATGGTGAGGAATTTCCAAAGGAATAGGCCAAGCGCCAAGCCAAGCTTTAGAAAGTTGCTGCAGAAGCAATGAGGAAATTCAGTGAGGACTCTCAAGCTGGTGCTGGTGAGGCCGCTATCTGTAAAACTGCGCCAGAGAAGGCGATGCAGAAGAAATCCACTTTGAAGCCAAAGTCTTCAAGCTCACGGCCAAGTTCCTCAACAGCAAAGCCCTTAGGGAAAGTACCTCAAGCAACTTCCTCAAGGGCAGTGCAAATTCACTCAGTTGCTGCCGCAAAGTCCTCAACACCTGTGCATCTTGCAATGTGTCAATGAACTACTGGATTTTCAATTGCCTCAGGGGCATCTGCATCTTCCTCAGCTCAACCAGAGTCCTCAAGTGCTCCAACTTTTCTGAAGGTCAAGTCCACTAGAAAGAGGCCAAGTCCTCATAAGAAGCAAGTGGCGTTCCATGTTCCATCTGATGATAATAAAGCTGATGATGAAGTACTTGCAGAAATCATCAGAGACAGACAACAAAGGGCTGCAAGAGCCAAAGGCAGCTCTGTGCCTCTTATGCTGGATCCAAAGAAGATCGTCAACTTCATTGACATATGGCACAAGGATCCAAACACTCCACTCCCTGACCTGAACTTGACTCCTAGACAAAGTCACATGCTGACTGCCTTCATGAGTGAAGAAAAATGGAAATTTGAAAAGGCCAGGCAAGTCAAGAAGGACCGGTACAAGGAACGATTTCTTAGGAACAATGTTCTCACTTTATCTCCTGAAGAACTTGTCAACTTTTAGAAGGAAATCAAAGTCCTCAGTGATCAGTTTGACTGATACCATGCGGATTGGCTCGATGCCATGGTCAGATTTGTCAACCTCTCCAAGAACCTCAATGTAAATGTTGCTGCTCCATCGTAACATCAAATTCCTCAGGCTAAAGCTTCTGTTTAGCCTGTTGAAGAAAATGAAAGGGCAGCTGAAGAAATTCAGGCTACTAAAGAAGCGACCAGGGCAGCTGAAGAAATTCCTGCTCTTGAAGAAACTGACAGGGCAACCACAAATTTTGCACCTGAAGAACAACCCAGGCCAGTTGAAGAATCTGCTGTGCCTGAAGAAACTGAGAATGCTAGGGCGTCTGCATCAGTCGTGCCTGAAGAAAATGCACCAACTTCATTTGCTCCTCATGCAACATCTTCAAAGGTGAAGAAAACCACACTTCCTTCTGCATCAGAAGTGAAGAAAACAAAGGCCGCGAAGAAGAATCCGCAAAGAAAAGGAAAGCATCAACCTCTGCAGAGTCCTCAGCTCCCAAGAAAGTGAGGACTTTGACAAGCACATTCAGTGAACCAATTGATGCTGTTCCAATCTCAATTTTACCATCAAAGGAATTAGTTCCATTTGGTGAAGAATATGTCATTCCTGATGATGACATTGATGAAGAAAATCCTTCTGTTGCTTCCTCAAAGTAGTTAGATAAAGAAATTGAAGTGGAAGATGTTATTTCAACACCACTGGTATCATTGCCTATGCCTCAGTTCACTGCTGAAGAGGTGTGCGTACAAGAAATTGATGAGGATGTGGATATTGGCTCAACTACTCCTATTCTGAATGATGATTATTGGGAAAATCTTCACCCCAATCGCCACACCCCTACATCAAGTTCCTTAGTCCCTTGTGCAGACTGAAGAAATATTGATAGGGTCTGAAGGACGTCAAACTTCTCTCCAATCTATTCCCGAAGAAATTCAAGCTGCCACAACTGAAGAAGTGGAGAATCGGACTACTGCTGAAGAACCTGAACTTCAAAATCATCTCATGCAAGTGTTGATGAAGCCTTTGCGGCTAGGCCAAGCTCCAAGAACCACTTTCCTCGTGAAGATTTGTTGTATGTGCCAAGGACCGTCAATCGCATATTGATCAAAACCCTTAGTCCGATCAAAGGCCACAATTCTGAAGAAGAAGAAGTTGTTGGCATCATGAAGAATCTGTTGTTCAACATCATTCATGGGATTCCCATTAACTATCATGATTTCTTCATGAGGACTTTGGCCAATGTTGTGTTGTCACTGTTTGAATTGAAGCCCTATGCTCCCTTGATAATGAAATTCATTAGAACCAGGTCTTCAATTCCATACAAGGCTGACTTTTAGAACCACCTTAGCTTTCTGCCTCCTATTGAAGTCCTGAAAAGGACTATTTCCTCAGTTAATGAAAAGGAAAAGTTGCTGTTATTGATGAAGGCACTCGTCCATTGGATGGTCAATTTCGTAAGGCTGCATCTTATTGCACCAATGATGACTTTGCAACTCAAGACTCTGTTGCTAAAGCCACTGAGCAAAATCCTCAAGACACTGCCCCTCGTGTGATGACTGATCGTGAGCTACTTCTAAGTCTTCACCAAAAAGTCGATCGCAATCACAAGTGGGTCAAGAATCTGGCTCAATTCTTCAGAACATGATTGTCATGCAAAACATTGTGAAGAAGAATCCCTATCATGCACATGAAATCTTCAATTGCACATACTTTTTCATCTCTACAGTGATGAAGACCTCAAGCAGATGGACTTTCAGCAGAACTTTGACTGGTCTCATCCTCCTTAGAAGTTGGTCACAAGTTCCTCAATTGGTCACAAGTTTATTTTCTTCATCTCGTGCGACGGATGACGCTGAGGATCTCGGCGACACTGCGACAGGCCCTACATCGACAAACAACCCCGACAACGCTGGCGCTCCTCCTTCGACCTCAAGCTTATATTCTTCAGGGGCGTTGGTCCTCATTTTTCGACCCTTTTGGTCATTTGATGACAAAGGGGAGAAATTTGAGTTAGTCTTCAAGCGGGTCTCTATGTATAGGTTGTTTTTCTTTAAGTTGCAACTCTTGCTCTTTTGAGGTGTTTGTTTGATGAGTTGTAAAATTAAGTCAGATGCTGGTCTGATACTTTTGAACTGCTTTCTGCATGCCTATTTACTCAAGTTACTTAATGCACACATGCTGAATTATGTCAGACACCATTTTCCGTCATGCATTTAAAATTCTTCATACTATATATTAAACACACGAATGGATTACAAGATATAGGGGGAGATCTCAAAGATTTCATCCTACCATGTGCATTTGCAGTCCAAAGCAAATTCCTCAAATATGCACATCTTGAGGGGGAGTTCTTCTATATCTTGCAATCAAATTCCTCAATATCAGTATTTACACTTCATATTTTTATCACCGTTGAAAAGTTAACCTATTTGTCATCAATCACCAAAAAGGGGGAGATTGTAAGTGCATCAAGTGCCCCTTAGCGATTTTGGTGTATTGAAGACTTATAGATTAAGGGACTATTGTGTTTGTGAGTATACATAGGTATTATAAGCCTGTGAGGAGTTTGATATTTCTGAAGAAAGTCGGCCCCTAAAAACGAATGTCTTCATCTAAAGACTTTGGTTTTCTTGAAGACTTTGAAAATGAGGAAATTGGTGTGACCCTGAAGATATTGATATTGATGCGAGGATTGGTGAAGCGTGAAGACTTTTGGTTTCATAGTTTCATTTTCTTTTCTTGAGTCATAGGAAACACCGTACTGTTAAAGGGGCTCAAGGTAATACTAAGGAAAAGTTTCCAAGTGATACTCATCTCAAAGCCTACACATACCCAATCCTTCGAGTGAAGCCTTTTGGAAATCACATACAGTTCAATCAATTTCTTCAGTGACAGAGACGAAGATCTTCTAGTCTTTGAGGATTTTGTTCTGACTAAGGAGTTAGGAATTCGCCAGTGCTAATTGCCTACAGTGAGGAACATGATAGCCTGAGGAATTTGAGAGCTCAAATTTCTGACCATTGTTGTGCTTCACGCCAGCTGTCACAAATATCTTATCCACATAACGGTCATATCATTAGGGGCATTTATGTCTTATCATGTTGAGCTACTCCCCGGCTATAAATAGCCGCCCCCTTCAACCACTAGCTAGTTGGCTACTCCGAGAGAAACTGACACTTATCATTTAGAGCATCCCATCCTCCGAGGACTTTGAGAGAAAATCATCAGTTAGGAAAAACCCAAAACTCCAACACCTAAAACCCAAAGTGATTGAGCATCACTGAAAAGATTGTTCCTGTGTGGAACCGACGCTTGTTACCTTTGAAGACTATGCATCTTCCAGACGGTTAGGCATCAAGGTCTAGAGCATCCTAGAGGAATTGTGGATCGCCAAGTGACCAAGTCTGTCAAGGTTTGGAAGTCACCTTGAAGACTTACCAAGAGTGATTGGGCGAGGTCTATGTGACCTTAGCAAAAGGAGAATATGGTAAGGACTATGTGTCTTGCGACTGTGTGTCCTTTGGTTTAAATACCAAGTCGCTCCAACCAGACATACGACTGTCACAATAGTTGGAACTGGTCTACCAAATCACTGTCTTCACTGAGCTACTGGTTCTATTTCCTCAACCCTCCCATTTCCTTGCTTACTTGTTGATGAACTTGATTGTTACTATTTGAAGACTTTGACTGAAGACTTTCTCAATTTCCTCAACCCAAATTCTTCAGTCATCTTGTCTTCTGCCTGCTTATCCTGTTTACACGCTCTCCGTGCTTGATAACCCACAAGTATAGGGGATCGCAATAGTTTTTGAGGGTAGAGTATTCAACCCAAATTTATTGATTCAACACAAGGGGAGCCAAAGAATATTCTCGAGTATTAGCAGTTGAGTTGTCAATTCAACCACACCTGGATAACTTAGTATCTGCAGCAAAGTATTTAGTAGTAAAGTAGTATGATAGTAGTGGTAACAGTGGCAAAAGTAATGATAGCAGTTTTGTAGTAATTGTAACAGTTGCAACGGTAAAGTAAATAAGCAAAGCACAATATATGAAAAGCTCGTAGGCATTGGATCAGTGATGGATAATTATGTCAGATGTGATTCCTCATGTAATAATTATAACATATGGTGAGACAGAACTAGCTCCAATTTATCAATGTAATGTAGGCATGTATTCCGGATATAGTCATACGTGCTTATGGAAAAGAACTTGCAGGACATCTTTTGTCCTACCCTCCCATGGCAGCGGGGTCCTAATGGAAATTAAGGGATATTAAGGCCTCCTTTTAATAGAGTACCAGACCAAAGCATTAGCACTTAGTGAATACATGAACTCCTCAAACTACGGTCATCATCGAGAAGTATCCCGATTATTGTCACTTCGGGGTTGTCGGATCATAACACATAATAGGTGACTATAGACTTGCAAGATAGGATCAAGAACTCACATATATTCATGAAAACATAATAGGTTTAGATCTGAAATCATGGCACTCGGGCCCTAGTGACAAGCATTAAGCATAGCAAAGTCATAGCAACATCAATCTCAGAACATAGTGGATACTAGGGATCAAACCCTAACAAAACTAACTTGATTACATGGTAAATCTCATCCAACCCATCACCGTCCAGCAAGCCTAGATGGAATTACTCACGCACAGCGGTGAGCATCATGAAATTGGTGATGGAGGATGGTTGATGATGACGACGGTGATGAATCCCCCTCTCCGGAGCCCTGAATGGACTCTAGATCAGCCCTCCCAAGAGAGATTAGGGCTTGGCGGCGGCTCCGTATCATAAAACGCGATGAAACTTTCTCTCTGATTTTTTTCTCCGCAAAAGGGAATATATAGAGTTGGAGTTGAGGTGGGTGGAGCAACAGGGGGCCGACGAGGCAGGGGGCGCGCCCAGGGGGAGGGGGCATGCCCCCAACCCTCGTGGACAGGGTGTGGGCCCCTGGCCTTGATTCTTTCGCCAGTATATTTTATATTTTCCAAAAGTTATCTCCGTGGATTTTCAGGTCATTCCGAGAACTTTTTTTTATGCACAAAAATAACACCATGGCAGTTCTCCTGAAAACAGCGTTAGTCCGGGTTAGTTTCACTCAAATCATGCAAGTTAGAGTCCAAAACAAGGGTAAAAGTGTTTGGAAAAGTAGATACGTTGGAGACGTATCAAATCCCCCAAGCTTAAACCTTTGCTTGTCCTCAAGCAATTCAGTTGATAAACTGAAAGGGATAAAGAAAAACTTTTACAAACTCTGTTTGCTCTTGTTGTTGTAAATATGTAAAGCCAGCATTCAAGTTTTCAGCAAAGATTATGAACTAACCATATTCATAGTAACACTTAGGTATCATGTTTACTCATATCAATGACATAATCAACTATCGAGCAATAATAATAAAACTCGGATGACAACACTTTCTCAAAACAATCATAATATGATATAAGAAGATGGTATCTCGCTAGCCCTTTCTGAGACCGCAAAACATAAATGCAGAGCACCTTTAAAGATCAAGGACTGACTAGACATTGTAATTCATGGTAAAAGAGATCCAGTCAAGTCATACCCAATATAGACTAATAGTAATGCATGCAAATGACAATGTGCTCTCCAGCGGGTGCTTTTTAATAAGAGGGTGATGACTCAACATAAAAGTAAATAGATAGGCCCTTCGCAGAGGGAAGCAGGGATTTGTTGAGGTGCCAGAGCTCGATTTTAAAATAGAGATGAATAACATTTTGAGCGGTATACTTTCACTATCAATGCAACAACTATGATATCTCGATATCTTCCATGCTACATACATTATAGGCGGTTCCCAAACAGAATGGTAAAGTTTATACTCCCCCACCACCACCAAGCATCAATCCATGGCTTGCTCAAAAAAACGAGTGCCTCCAAGTAGCAACAGCCCTGGGGAGTTTTATTTAATTATTTTGATTTTCTTTGATCTTTTTGATCATGGGACTGGGCATCCCGATTACCGGCCATTTTCTTGTGAATGAGGAGCAGAGTCCACTCCTCTTGAGAATAACCCACCTAGCATGGAAGATACAGACAACCCGAGTTGAAACATGAGCTGCTCGAACATACAAACAGAATTTCATTTGAAGGTTTGGAGTTTGGCACATACAAATTTACTTGGAACGGCATGTAAATACCGCATATAGGAAGGTATGGTAGACTCATATGGAATAACTTTGGGGTTTATGGTGTTTGGATGCACAAGCAGTATTCCCGCTTAGTACAGGTGAAGGCTAGCAAAAGACTAGGAAGCGTCCAACTGAGAGAGTGACAACAGTCATGAACATGCATTAAAATTAATCAACTCTGAGTGCAAGCATGAGTAGGATATAATCCACCATGAACATAAATATCGTGAAGGCTATGTTGATTTTGTTTCAACTACATGTGTGAACATGTGCCAAGCCAAGTCACTCGAATCATTCAAACGAGGATACCACCCTATCATACCACATCATAACCATTTTAATAGCATGTTGGCATGCAAGGTAAACCATTATAAGCTCCTAGCTAATTAAGCATGGCATAAGCAACTATAATCTCAAATTGTCATTGCAAACATGTTTATTCATAATAGCCTGAATCAGGAACGATGAACTCATCATATTTACAAAAACAAAAGAGGTCGAGTTCATACCAGCTTCTCTCATCTCAATCAGTCCATCATATATCATCATTATTGCCTTTCACTTGCACGACCGAATAGTGTGAATAATAATAATAATAGTGCACGTGCATTGGACTAAGTTGGAATCTGCAAGCATTCAATTCAAGGGAGAAGACAAGGTAATATGGGCTCTAAGTTAAATGAACAATCATGCATATGAGAGCCACTAAGCATTTTCATTATGGTCTTCTCCTCTCGACCCCCAAAGGAAAGAAAAGAAAACTATTTACAACGGAAAGCTCCCAACAAACAAAATAAGAATGAGAAATATTTTTGGGTTTTCATTTTAATTACTGCTACAAGCATGGAAATTAAACAAACTATTTTTTTTGTTTTTCTTCAGGTTTATCAAACACACAAGAAGAAAGCTAGAAAAAGAAAATTAAACTAGCATGGATAATACAATGAAAGAGTATGAACACCGACAACTAGAATAAGTGTGTGTGAGCATGAATGTAATGTCGGTGAGAAATACGTACTCCCCCAAGCTTAGGCTTTTGGCCTAAGTTGGTCTATGGCCAAGGATAGCCTGACTGATATCCGATGTTATAACTGGGGTCGTACTGAGATGCAGCAGCCATTGCCTCCTGAGCCGCGGCATGTTGGCGAGCTGCCTCCGCTCTCCTCTCATGTTCGGTTGCCTCCTCCCTGGTTACAACATATCTTTGTTTTACCTGGTAATAAAAAAGGGAAGGAGAAGGGAGAGTAACATGGACATCATGGCGTTTGTTAAAGATTAGTCGATACTGGAGGAATTGTTCATTCCTCACAAGAAAATGATGACTGGCTATAGCATCATAATCTAAATAAGCGGGAAGCAACTCCCTATCACCCTCACGTGGAGGTATACCAAGATAATTAGCAACACAGGTTGCATAAATCCCTCCAAATAAATCTCCAACTAAACCATTATTATGCAACCTACGTGCAACAATTGCCCCCAAGTTGTAATCTTTATTACCTAATACAACACTCTTGAGAACACAAAGATCAGGGACACACATGTGACATGCTTCATCTTTACCGTTAATGCATCTACCAATGAAGAGAGCAAAATAATGTATAGCAGGAAAATGAATGCGCCCTATCGTAGCTTGTGTTATATCCCTAGATTCTCCCACAGTGATACTAGCAAGAAAGTCTTTATATTTAGATTTGCGGGGTTCATTAAGATTGCCCCACTGCGGGAGTTTGCAAGCAGTAGTAAAGTCTTCTAGGTCCATGGTATAGGATTGATCATAAATATCAAACAGGACATTTTGAGAATTACGCGAAGATTTAAATTTAAACCTTCTCACGAATGAATCACTCAAATGGTAGTACTGAGGACACTTATCTTGCATGAAGTCCTCAAGATCGGCATTATGCACATACGCATCAAATTCATCCTTTACGCCTGCATTGACCATAAATTCTTCTGACGGCCATTCACAAGGCCGCACATTAGCTTCCCTTGGTGGTTCATCATCTTGCTCACGCATAGCATGCCTGGGTCCTTTCTTTGATGAAGAACCACCTTGGTATAGTTTCCTAAACATATTTCTTCCTCTGAAAAATTTCTGAAATTTTTAGTAACTTCAAAATAAAAGTAAATCAAACTCAACAGAACTGATAGCAACTACTCCCTTAAGTGTCTAGAGCCTATATCATGCATTAGAATAACTTGGGACCTCATAAATTTGACATGCAAGCTCAAGAACAAGGTCACCTAGGCAGCAAAAAATTGCAATGAATAAAGCACTAGAATAAAAACTAATTGGACCATTGGAGGAGTCACATACCCAAGAACAATCTCCCAAAGCAGTTTTGTGAATGGAGCTTTGAGCAAGGAGATCGAAAATCGTAGCAAAATGAGCTAGAACTCGTGCTTGAGCTGGATGGGGATTTTTTGGGAGGAAGATGGAGTGTGTGGGTGCATGAATAAGTGGAGGGGGGCCACCATGGGCCCACGAGGCAGGGGAGCGCGCCCAGTTAGAGTGGGCGCGCCCTGGACCCTCGTGGCTAGGTGCATGCCCCCCCTACTGTGTTCTTAGTGCCTAAAATCCTCAAATATTCCATAAAAAATCATACTAAATTTGCAGGGCATTTGGAGCAATTTTATTTTCGGGATATTTTTTATTGCATGGATAATTCAGAAAATAGTCAGATAGTGCTATTTTTGCTTTATTTATTCTAAATAATAAAAAGTAAAAAGAGGGTACAGAAGGTTGTGCCTTCTAGTTTCATCCATCTCATGATCATCAAAAGGAATCCACTAACAAGGTTGATCAAGTCTTGTTAACAAACTCATTCCGAATAACATGGAACCGAAGAAATTTTGAATAACACTAGGTTACCTCAACGGGGATATGAACATCCCCAATAATAAGAATATCGTATTTTTTCTTGACAGTAGGAAGAGGAAATTCAAAACCTCCAATAATAGTAGTTGGAATTTTTCCAATAGAATTGATGCTATGAACTTGAGGTTGTTTCCTCGGAAAGTGTACCGTATGCTCATTACCATTAACATGAAAAGTGACATTGCCTTTGTTGCAATCAATAACAGCCCCTACAGTATTCAAAAAGGGTCTACCAAGGATAATCGACATACTATCATCCTCGGGAATATCAATAATAACAAAGTCCGTTAAGATAGTGACATTTGAAACCACAACAGGCACATCCTCACAAATACCGACAGGTATAGCAGTTGATTTATCAGCCATTTGCAAAGATATTTCAGTAGGTGTCAACTTATTCAATTCAAGTCTACGATATAAAAAGAGAGGCATAACACTAACACCGGCTCCAAGATCACATAAAGCAGTTCTAATGTAGTTTCTTTTAATGGAGCAAGGTATAGTTGGTACTCCTGGATCTCCTAGTTTCTTTGGTATTCCACCCTTAAAAGTATAATTAGCAAGCATGGTCGAAATTTCAGCTTCCGGTATCTTTCTTTTATTGTAATGATATCCTTCATATATTTAGCATAAAGGTTCACTTTAAGGATATCAGTTAAGCGCATACGCAAGAAGATAGGTCTAATCATTTCAGCAAAGCGCTCAAAATCCTCATCATCCTTTTTCTTGGATGGCTTAGGAGGAAAAGGCATGGGTTTCTGAACCCATGGTTCTCTTTCTTTACCGTGCTTCCTAGCAACAAAGTCTCTCTTATCATAACGTTGATTCTTTGATTGTGGGTTATCAAGATCAACAACAGGTTCAATCTCTACATCATTATTATTGCTAGGTTGAGCATCAACACAAACATTATCATTAACATTATCACTAGGTTCATGTTCATCGCCAGATTGTGTTTCAGCATCGGAAATAGAAATATCATTGGGATTCTCAGGTGTTTCTACAACAGGTTCACTAGAAGCATGCAAAGTCCTATCATTTTTCTTTTTCTTCTTTTTAGAAGAACTAGGTGCCTCTAAATTATTTCTCTGAGAATCCTGCTCGATTCTCTTAGGGTGGCCTTCAGGATACAAAGGTTCCTGAGTCATTCTACCAGTTCTAGTCCACTCTAACAGCAAAGTCATGTTTATTATTTAATTCATCGAGCAAATCACTTTGATCTTTAAGTACTTGCTCCGCTTGAGTGGTAACCATAGAAGCATATTTGCTAATGAGTTTAAGTTCACCTTTAACTCTAGCCATATAATCACTCAAGCGTCCAATCATGTGAGCATTACTCTTTTATTCTCTACCAACATAAGCACTAAAACTTTCTTGTCTAGCCATAAAGTCATCAAATTCATCCAAACATTGGCTAGGAAACTTAGTAGAGGGGATTTCAACTTTATCATATCTATAGAGAGAATTTACCTTTACTACCTGTGTCGGGTTATCAAGACAATGTGCTTCTTCAATAAGAGGTAGATTAAGACCATGTATTTCTTCAACAAGAGGTAAATTATTAACATCTTCGGCTTTAATACCTTTTTCTTTCATTGATTTCTTTGCCTCTTGCATATCTTCAGGACTGAGAAATAGAACACCCCTCTTCTTCGGAGTTGGTTTAGGAATAGGCTCAGGAATTGGCTCAATTGGATCAGGAATTGGCTCAGGAAGAGTCCAATTATTTTCATTAGTCAACATATTATTCAATAGCAATTCAGCTTGGTCGACCGTTCTTTCCCTGAAAACACAACCAGCACAACTATCCAAGTGGTCCTTGGAAGCATCAGTTAGTCCATTATAGAAGATATCAAGTATTTCATTTTTCTTAAGAGGATGATCAGGCAAACCATTACGTAATCGGAGAAGCCTCCCCCAAGCTTGTGGGAGACTCTCTTCTTCGATTTGCACAAAATTATATATTTCCCTCAAGGCAGCTTGTTTCTTATGAGCAGGAAAATATTTAGCAGAGAAGTAATAAATCATATCCTGGGGACTACGCACACAACCAGGATCAAGAGAATTAAACCAAGTTTTAGCATCACCCTTTAATGAGAACAGAAATATCTTAAGGATATAATAGTAGCAAGACTTCTCATCATTAGTGAATAGGGTGGCTATATCATTCAATTTAGTAAGATGTGCCACAATAGTTTCAGATTCATAGCCATAAAAAGGATCAGATTCAACCAAAGTAATTATGTCAGGATCAACAGAGAATTCATAATCCTTATCAATAACAAAGATAGGTGAAGTAGCAAAAGCAGGGTCATATTTCATTCTAGCATTCAGAGTTTTCTGTTTAAGTTTAGCTAGTAACTTCTTAAGATTAGATCTATCATTGCAAGCAAAAAGATCTCTAGCAGTTTCCTCATCCATAACATAACCCTCTGGAACAATAGGCAATTCATATTTAGGGGGAGAACCTTCATCATCACTATCTTCAATAATTTCATTCTCCCTAACTCTAGCAAGTTGTTCATCAAGATATTCACCTAATGGCACAGTAGTATCAAGCATAGAAGTAGTTTCATCATAAATATCATGCATAGCAGAAGTGGCATCATCAATAACATGTAACATATCAGAATTCATAGCAATAGCAGGTTTAGGTGTCGCAAGCTTACTCAAAAAAGAAGGAGAATCTAGTGCAGAGCTAGATGGCAGTTCCTTACCTCCCCTCGTAGTTGAGGGAAAAATCTTAGTTCTTTCGTCTTTCAAGTTCCTCATAGTGATCAGCAGATATAAATCCCAAGTGACTCAAAGAATAGAGCTATGCTCCCCCGCAGCGGTGCCAGAAAATAGTCTTGATAACCCACAAGTATAGGGGATCGCAACAGTTTTCGAGGGTAGTGTATTCAACCCAAATTTGTTGATTCGACACAAGGGGAGCCAAAGAATATTCTCAAGTATTAGCAATTGAGTTGTCAATTCAACCACACCTGGATAACTTAGTATCTGCAGCAAAGTATTTAGTAGCAAAGTAGTATGATAGTGGTGTTAACAGTGGCAAAAGTAACGATAGCAGTTTTGTAGTAATTGTAACAATAGCAATGGTAAAGTAAATAAGCAAAGCACAATATATGAAAAGCTCGTAGGCATTGGATTAGTGATGGATAATTATGTCGGATGCGATTCCTCATGTAATATTTATAACATAGGGTGACACAGAACTAGCTCCAATTCATCAATGTAATGTAGGCATGTATTCCGAATATAGTCATACGTGCTTATGGAAAAGAACTTGCATGACATCTTTTGTCCTACCCTCCCGTGGCAGCGGGGTCCTAATGGAAACTAAGGGATATTAAGGCCTCCTTTTAATAGAGTACCAGACCAAAGCATTAGCACTTAGTGAATACATGAACTCTGATGACCCACAAGTGTAGGGGATCTATCGTAGTCCTTTCGATAAGTAAGAGTGTCGAACCCAACGAGGAGCAGAAGGAAATGATAAGCAGTTTTCAGTAAGGTTTTCTCTGCAAGCACTAAAATTGTAGGTGATAGATAGTTTTGTGATAAGATAAATTGTAACGAGTAACAAGTAAATGAAGTAAATAAAGTGCAGCAAGGTGGCCCAATCCTTTATGTAGCTAAGGATAAGCCTGGACAATTTCTTATAATGAGAAAGGAGCTCCGGAGGACACATGGGAATTATTGTCAAGCTAGTTTTCACCACATTCATATGATTCGCGTACGGTAATTTGATAATTTGATATGTGGGTGGACCGGTGCTTGGGTACTTCCCTTACTTGGACAAGCATCCCACTTATGATTAACCCCTATTGCAAGCATCCGCAACTACAAAAGAAGTATTAAGGTAAACCTAACCACATCATTAAACATATGGATCCAAATCAGCCCCTAACAAAGCAACACATAAACTAGGGTTTAAGCTTCTGTCACTCTAGCAACCCATAATTTACTTATTACTTCCCTATTCCTTCCTCTAGGCCCAAATAATGGTGAAGTGTCATGTAGTCGACGTTCACATAACACCACTAGAGGAAAAGACAACATACATCTCATCAAAATATCGAACGAATACCAAATTCACATGACTACTAATTGCAAGACTTCACCCATGTCCTCAGGAACAAACATAACTACTCACAAAGCATATTCATGTTCATAATCAGAGGAGTAAAAATATGCATTAAGGATCTGAACATATGATCTTCCACCAAGTAAACCAATTAGCATCAACTACAAGGAGTAATCAACACTACTAGCAACCCACAGGTACCAATTTGTCGTTTGGATACAAGATTGGATACAAGAGATGAACTAGGGTTTCGAGAGGAGATGGTGCTGGTGAAGATGTTGATGGAGATTGACCCCCTCCCGTTGAGAGTATCCCCGACAGAACAGCTCCGCCGGAGCCCTAGATTGGTTCTGCCAAGGTTCCGCCTCGTGGCGGCGGAGTTTCGTCCCGTAAGCTTGCCCACGATTTTTTCCAGGGTAAAAGCCCTCATATAGCAGAAGATGGACACCGGGAGGCCACTAGGGGCCCCAGGAGATAGGGGCGCACCTAGTAGGGGTGGGCGCGCCCCCACCCTCCTAGCCAGGGTGTGGGCCCCATGATGTATTTCTTTCGCTCAATAATTCTTATTAATTCCAAAAACATGTTTAGTGGAGTTTCAGGATTTTTGTAGCAGTGCAGAATAGGTTTCCAATTTTGTCTCCTTTTCCAGCCAGAATTCCAGCTGTTGGCACTCCCCCTCTTCATGGTAAACCTTGTAAAATAAGAGAGAATAGCCATAAGTATTGAGATATAATGTGTAATAACAACCCATAATGCAATAAATATTGATATAAAAGCATGGTGCAAAATGGACGTATCAACTCCCCCAAGCTTAGACCTCGCTTGCCCTCAAGCGGAAGCCGATATCGAAAAATATGTCCACATGTTTAGAGATAGAGGTGTCGATAAAAATAAAATACGGACATGAGGGCATCATGATCATTCTTATAATAGCAACATAAATTGATTTTATCATATGATTTCTTATGCTCAAGTAACAATCAATTCACAATGTCAAGTATGGTTCAAAAACTTCATTGGGAACTAACAAACTATTATCTCAGTCACTGAAGCAATTGCAATTTATCATAACATCAGAAAGAGTCAACAATAGAGCTTTTCAGCAAGTCCACATACTCAACTATCTTGTAGTCTTCTACAATTGCTAACACTCACGCAATACTTGTGGTTATGGAGTTTCAGCCAGACACTAAGAAAGATAGGGGCTTATTGTGTTGCCTCCCACGTATTCACCTTTAGGTGATGTCAACAATAATAGCCCATGCTAACTTACATCCAATTGGATATATATATATCATGATCTTTCAAACACAAGGAGCTTGCCAAAGGATAAAATGAAAAAGGGAAAGGTGAGGATCACCTTGACTCAAGCATAAAGTAAAAACATAAAGTAAAAGATAGGCCCTTCGCAGAGGGAAGAAGAGGTTGTCATGTGCGTTTAGGGTTGGACGCACAAAATCTTAATTCAAAAGAACGTCACATTATATTGCCCCTTGTATGTGGACCTTTATTATGCAGTCCGTCGCTTTTATTACTTCCACAACAAGATCGTATAAAGCTTATTTTCTCTGCACTAATAAGTCATACATATTTAGATAGCAATTTTTATTGCCTGCAACATGACAACTTACTTGAAGGATCTTACTCAATCCATAGGTAGGTATGGTTGACTCTCATGGCAAAACTGGGTTTAAGGATATTTGGAAGCACAAGTAGTATCTCTACTTAGTGCAAGGAATTTGGCTAGCATGAGGGGGAAAGGCAATCTCAACATGTTTGGAAGGTCAATGACAATATACTTTAACTGAGATGTGAGAAAACATAAACCATTATGTTGTCTTCCTTGTCCAACGTCAACTCTTTTAGCATGTCATACTTAATGAGTGCTCCCAATCATAAAAGGTGTCCAAGATAATATATTTGTATGTGAGCCTCTCTTTCCTTATCACTTCCTATTAATTGCAACGATGACCAAGACTACGTTTATCAACTCTCAACAACTTTTATGCCTCATACTTTCTATGTGTGAAGTCATCACTAACCATAAGATAAATATGAACTCTTTTATTCTTTCTACTTCCTCAAGATAATAGCAACATAGCAAAGCCCTTGACTCAACACTAATCTTTATTATAGATAGCTCACGGACTCGATTACAAAAAGAGATCACAAAGCAAAACTCAAAACTACTTGATATCAAAACTTTAATCTACTAGATCAAGATACTACTAAAAGGATCGAACTAAATAAAACGGTAAAGATAGGAGTGTGATGGTGATACGATACCGTGGCACCTCCCCCAAGCTTGGCAGTTGCCAAGGGGAGTGCCCATACCCATGTGATTATGTCCTCGGAGGTGATGAAGTAGGAGTTGTTGATGATGAAGATGTAGGCTACTTCCTCAATTTACGCTTGAGTATAGTATTTTGCTCTTTTAGGTCCTCTATCTCCTGCTCAAGGATTAATACTCTTTTGCACAATTTCTGTTTATTTTCCCGCAAGAGACGAAAAGGGATAAACTCGGTCTTTGGCTTCTTTGGTCTATCAGGAAGGCTTGACTTCTTAAACTCCACATGCATATCCCCAGGTTGGGGTAACGGGGTTTCGTCCTCGTCTGAACTCGTCTCCTCCTTTCCCTTAGGCTCATAGTCTTCTTCTTCTTTAGAGGTCCAGCCATCATGCTCTAGGTCCCCATAGACCTTAGGGTCTGCAAGGTAATCAGCCACATAGCTTTCCCCTTCCGAATCCTGAGATGACATAATGCTCTAAATCTGCAATAGAAACAGCTCAAAACGAAAACAGAGGATATTTGTGTGATATGGTGGTCAAAATCTTCGGGAGTTTATATAATGAATTTTTACCGACCAAAATACATAACGTGCAAGAAAACGGAGTCCGGAAGGCACACGAGGTGCCCACGAGACAGGGGGCGCGCCCAGTAAGGGTGGGCGCACCCTCCACTCTCGTGGGGGCCTCGTGTCCCTCTCGGACTACTTCTTTCTTCCTAAAATTCTTAAATATTCCAAAACTGATAAAAATTGCCATTGGAGTTGTTTTGCAGTCGGTTTACTTACCGTACCACATACCTATTCCTTTTCGGAGTCTGGAACAATCTGGAAAGTGTCCCTTATGTATTCCTCCGGGGTTACGGTTTCAATAATATTAGTTTCTACATTGATAGGATTACCTGAAATATAATGTTTAATTCTTTGACCGTTCACCAGCCTCGGACTTGTGCCTTCGAAGTTGTTGATTTTTATGGCTCCAGAATGATAGACCTCCTCGATAATGTAAGGACCTTCCCATTTAGAGAGAAGTTTTCCTGTGAAAAATCTTAAACGAGAGTTGAATAATAACACATAATCACCTACGTTAAACTCACGCTTCTGAATTCTTTTATCATGCCAGCATTTGACTTTTTCTTTGAATAGCTTGGCATTCTCATAGGCTTGGGTTCTCCATTCATCAAGTGAGCTAATATCAAACAACCTCTTCTCACCGGCAAGTTTGAAGTCATAGTTGAGCTCTTTAGTAGCCCAATATGCTTTATGTTGAAGTTCAAGAGGTAAATGACACACTTTTCCATAAACCATCTTATAAGGAGACATACCCATAGGATTTTTGTATGCAGTTCTATAAGCCCATAATGCATCATCAAGTTTTTTGGACCAATTATTTCTAGATCTAGTGACAGTGTTTTGCAAAATTAGTTTGAGCTCTCTATTGCTCAACTCTACTTGACCACTAGACTGCGGATGATAAGGAGATGCGATTCTATGATTGACATCATACTTAGCAAGCATCTTACGAAAAGCACCATGAATAAAATGTGAACCACCATCAGTCATAAGGTATCTAGGGACTCCAAACCTCGGAAAAATAACTTCTTTAAGCATTTTAGTAGAAGTGTTATGATCAACACTACTAGTTGGAATAGCTTCTACCCACTTAGTAACGTAATCAACAACAACTAAAATATGTGTGTAACCATTAGAGGCAGGAAAAGGTCCCATATAATCAAAGCCCCAAACATCAAATGGTTCAATAACAAGAGAATAATTCATAGGCATTTCTTGACGTCTACTAATATTACCTATTCTTTGACATTCATCACAAGATAAGACAAACTTACGAGCATCTTTGAAGAGAGTAGGCCAATAAAAACCAGATTGTAGTACCTTGTGTGCAGTTCTATCTCCAGCATGGTGTCCTCCATAGGATTCAGAGTGACACTTGCGTAGGATCTGTTCCTGTTCATGCTCAGGCACACAACGTCTAATAACACCATCTACTCCTTCTTTATAAAGGTGTGGGTCATCCCAGAAGTAATGTCTTAGATCATAAGAAGAACTTTTTCTTTTGCTGGTATGTGAAACTAGGAGGTATAAATTTAGCAACGATGTAATTAGCATAATCAGCATACCAAGGAGCAGTACGAGAAGCATTAATGACCGCTAATTGTTCATCAGGAAAGCTATCATCAATAGGCAGTGGGTCATCAAGAACATTCTCTAACCTAGACAAGTTGTCTGCAATGGGGTTCTCGGCTCCCTTTCTATCAATAATATGTAAATCAAATTCTTGGAGCAGGAGAACCCATCTAATGAGTCTAGGCTTAGCATCTTTCTTTTCCATAAGATATTTAATAGCAGCATGATCAGTGTGAATCGTAACTTTGGAATCAACAATATAAGGTCTAAACTTATCACATGCAACACAACTGCTAAGAATTCTTTTTCAGTAGTAGCACAATTTCTCTGGGCAGTATCAAGAGTTTTACTAGCATACTGGATAACATTCAATTTCTTATCAACTCTTTGCCCTAGAACAGCGCCTACAGCATAATCACTAGCATCACACATAATTTCAAAAGGTAAATTCCAATCAGGTGGCTGAATAATAGGTGCAGTGATTAAAGCTTTCTTAAGTATTTCAAATGCTTCTACACAATCATCATCAAAGACAAAAGGAATATCTTTTTGCAATAAATTAGTCAGAGGCCTAGAGATCTTAGAGAAGTCCTTAATGAACCTCCTATAAAAACCGGCATGACCAAGGAAACTTCTTATACCTTTTATGTCCTTGGGACATGGCATCTTTTCAATAGCATCAACTTTGGCTTTGTCAACTTCAATACCTCTCTCGGAAATCTTATGCCCCAAGACAATGCCTTCATTAACCATAAAGTGACACTTTTCCCAATTCATGACGAGACTAGTGTCTTCGCATCTCTGCAAAACTCGATCAAGATTGCTCAAACAATCATCAAAAGAGGATCCATAAACGGAGAAGTCATCCATGAATACCTCACAAATCTTTTCACAAAAATCAGAGAATATAGCCATCATGCATCTTTGAAAGGTAGCAGGTGCATTACATGAACCAAAAGGCATACATCTATAATTAGAAGCACCGAAAGGGCAAGTAAAAGTAGTTTTTGATTGATCCCCCGCTGACAGGTATTAGAGAGAAGCCAGAATAACCATCTAGAAAGCAAAAATGCGTGTGTTTGGACAGCCTTTCTAGCATTTGATCAATAAAAGGTAAAGGGTAATGATCTTTCTTAGTAGCTTTATTTAATTTACGGAAATCAATTACCATCCTATAACCTGTAATAATTCTTTGAGGGATCAATTCATCTTTATCATTAGGAACAATGGTAATACCTCCCTTTTTGGGAACACAATGGACAGGGCTTACCCAATCACTGTCAGCAATGGGATAAATTATACCTGCCTCAAGGAGCTTTAGTATCTCCTTTCTTACCACTTCTTTCATCTTGGGATTCAGTCATCGTTGAGGATCTCTAACTGGTTTGGCATCTTTCTCCACTAAAATTTTGTGTTGGCATAACGTGGGACTAATGCCCTTAAGATCATCCATAGTATATCCAATAGCTGCGCGGTGCTTCTTCAGAGTTTTCAATAATCTTTCTTCTTCTTGCTCTGAAAGGTTAGCACTAATAATAACAGGATATATTTTCTTCTAATCAAGATAAGCATACTTAAGATTATTAGGTAATGGTTTGATTTCAAACACGGGATCACCCTTGGGTGGAGGGGGATCCCCAGGAATAACAACGGGAAGTTTGTGTTTCAGCAAAGGTTCCTGTTTAAGGAACACTTCATCTATTTCCCTTCTTTCCTTCATAAACATTTCGTTGTCATAGTCTAGCAAATATTGTTCTAACGGATCAATAGGAGGTACGGCAATGGAAGCAAGACCAATAATCTCATCCTTACTAGGTGATTCTCTATCACGAGGTTATCTACAAAACTTAGCAAAATTAAACTCATGAGACATACCCTCTAAGCCAGTTGTAACAATATCTTTTTCACAATCAATCCTAGCACTAGTTGTATTTAAGAAGGATCTACCAAAAATAATGGGACAAAAGTCATCTTGTGGGGAACCAAGAACGAGAAAATCAGCAGGATATTTAACCTTCCACACAAGACTTCAATATCTCTAACTATCACAATTGGTTTAATGGTATCCCTATTAGCAAGCTTAATGGTAACATCAATGTCTTCTAATTCAACGGGTGCGTTGTCGTGCATAATCTATTTATATAAGTCATAAGGTATTACACTAGCACTAGCACCCATATCACATAAGCCATGATAACAATGATCTCCTATTTTAACAGAAATAACAGGCATGCCTATGACAGGTCTATGTATCTTAGTATCTGGTCTAGCAATATTAGCAGTCTCACCACAGAAATAAATAACATGCCCATATAAATCATCATCCAAGAGATCTTTAACCATAGCAGTACTAGGTTCAACTTTGATTTGCTCAGGAGGTGTACAAGTCCTAGTATTACTCTTATGAACAAAAGTTGAAGTTTTAGCATGATCCTTTATCCTAACAGGAAAAGGAGGTTTCTCAACATAAGTAGTAGGAACGATAGGATCACTATAGGTGATAGTCTTTTCTTCAACTGTAATAGGTGCAACTACTTTTACTTCAACGGGAGGATTATATTTAAACCACTTCTCTTTAGGGAGATCAACGTGAGTAGCAAAAGATTCACAGAAAGAAGCTACTATCTCAGAGTCAAGTCCATACTTAGCGCTAAATCCACAAAAAGCATCGGTATCCATAAAAGATTTAACACAATCGAACTTAGGTGTCATACCTGACTCCTTACCATTGTCGGAACCCCAATCTTCAGAATTGCGTTTAATTCTTTCCAATAAGTCCCATTTGAAATCAATAGTCTTCAGCATATAAGAACCAACACAGGAAGTATCGAGCAGGTTGTGATCATTATGAGAAAGCCGAGCATAAATTTTTTGAATAATCATTTCCTGGGAGAGCTCATGATTGGGGCATGAATATAACATTGATTTAAGCCTCCCCCAAGCTTGAGCGATGCTTTCTCCTTCGTGAGGCCAGAAGTTATATATGTAATTACGATCAGGATGAACAAGATGCATAGGATAGAACTTCTGGTGAAATTCCAACTTCAGTCGGTTAAAATTCCAAGATCTCGTATCATCACATAGCCTATACCATCTCAATGCATATCCCTTCAAAGATAAAGGGAAGACCTTCCTTTTGACAACATCATCAGGAATACCTGCAAGCTTAAATAATCCACAAACTTCATCCACAAAGATAAGGTGTAAATCGGGATGCAACGTTCCATCTCCTGCAAATGGATTAGCTAGCAGTTTCTCTATCATACCCGAAGGAATCTCAAAGTAAATATTTTCAAAAAGTTCAGTAGGTTGAGGAGCAACTCTTTGCTCTTCTGGTCGGGGTGAAGATACCCCAAACAAGCCCCTCAAAGGATTAGTTTCCATAGTGACTAGTAACAGAAAATTTCAGCACACTATATAAATGTTTCCTTACCAAGTTCCACTCACCAAAAGTGCTACACTCCCCGGAAACGGTGCCAGAAAAGAGTCTTGATGACCCACAAGTGTAGGGGATCTCTCGTAGTCCTTTCGATAAGTAAGAGTGTCGAACCCAACGAGGAGCAGAAGGAAATGATAAGTGGTTTTCAGTAAGGTTTTCTCTGCAAGAACTGAAATTGTAGGTGATAGATAGTTTTGTGATAAGATAAATTGTAGCGAGTAACAAGTAAATAAAGTAAATAAAGTGCAGCAAGGTGGCACAGTCCTTTATGTAGCAAAGGATAAGCCTGGACAATTTCTTATAATGAGAAAGGAGCTCCCGAGGACACATGGGAATTATTGTCAAGCTAGTTTTCACCACGTTCATATGATTCGCGTTCGGTACTTTGATAATTTGATATGTGGGTGGACCGGTGCTTGGGTACTGCCCTTACTTGGACAAGCATCCCACTTATGATTAACCCCTATTGCAAGCATCCGCAACTACAAAAGAAGTATTAAGGTAAACCTAACCACAACATTAAACATATGGATCCAAATCAGCCCCTAATGAAGCAATGCATAAACTAGGGTTTAAGCTTCTGTCACTCTAGCAACCTATCATCTACTTATTACTTCCCTATGCCTTCCTCTAGGCCCAAATAATGGTGAAGTGTCATGTAGTCGACGTTCACATAACACCACTAGAGGAAAATACAACATACATCTCATCAAAATATCGAACGAATACAAAATTCACATGACTACTAATAGCAAGACTTCACCCATGTCCTCAGGAACAAACGTAACTACTCACAAAGCATATTCATGTTCATAATCAGAGGAGTAACAATATGCATTAAGGATCTGAACATATGATCTTCCACCAAGTAAACCAATTAGCACAACTACAAGGAGTAATCAACACTACTAGCAACCCACAGGTACCAATTTGTGGTTTGGATACAAGATTGGATACAAGAGATGAACTAGGGTTTTGAGAGGAGATGGTGCTGGTGAAGATGTTGATGGAGATTGACCCCCTCCCGATGAGAGGATCATTGGTGATGACGATGATTCCCCCCTCCCAGAGGGAAGTATCCCCGGCATAACAGCTCCGCCGGAGCCCTAGATTGGTTCCGCCAAGGTTCTGCCTCGTGGCAGCGGAGTTTCGTCCCGTAAGCTTTCCCACGATTTTTTTCCAGGGTAAAAGCCCTGATATAGCAAAAGATGGACACCGGGGGGCCACCAGGGGGCCCAGGAGATAGGTGGGCGCGCCCCCAACCCTCCGGGCCAGGGTGTGGGCCCCCTGCTATATTTCTTTCGCTCAATAATTCTTATTAATTCCAGAAACATGTTTCATGGAGTTTCAGGATTTTTGTAGCAGTGCAAAATAGGTTTCCAATGTTTGCTCCTTTTCCAGCTAGAATTCCAGCTGCCGGCATTCCCCCTCTTCTTGGTAAACCTTGTAAAATAAGAGAGAATAGCCATAAGTATTGAGATATAATGTGTAATAACATCCCATAATGCAATAAATATTGATATAAAAGCATGATGCAAAATGGACGTATCAAACTCCTCAAACTACGATCATCACCGAGAAGTATCCTGATTATTGTCACTTCGGGGTTGTCGGATCATAACACATAATAGGTGACTATAGACTTGCAAGATAGGATCAAGAACTCACATATATTCATGAAAACATAATAGGTTCAGATCTGAAATCATGGCACTCGGGCCCTAGTGACAGGCATTAAGCATAGCAAAGTCATAGCAACATTAATCTCAGAACATAGTGGATACTAGGGATCAAACCCTAACAAAACTAACTTGATTACATGGTAAATCTCATCCAACCCATCACCGTCCAGCAAGCCTAAGATGGAATTACTCACGCACAGCGGTGAGCATCAAGAAATTGGTGATGGAGGATGGTTGATGATGACGACGACGATGAATCCCCCTCTCCGGAACCCCGAACAGACTCCAGATCAGCCCTCCCAAGAGAGATTAGGGCTTGGCAGCGGCTCCATATCGTAAAACGCGATGAAACTTTCTCTCTAATTTTTTTCTCTGCAAAACAGAATATCTAAAGTTGGAGTTGAGGTGGGTGGAGCAACGGGGGGCCCACGAAGCAAGGGGCGCGCCCAGGGGGAGGGGGCGCGCCCCCCACCCTCGTGGACAGGGTGTGGGCCCCCTGGCCTTGATTCTTTCGCCAGTATTTTTTATATTTTCCAAAAGTTATCTCCGTGGATTTTCAGGTCATTCCGAGAACTTTTGTTTTCTGCACAAAAATAACACCATGGCAGTTTTGCTGAAAACAGCATCAGTCCAGGTTAGTTTCACTCAAATCATGCAAGTTAGAGTCCAAAACAAGGGCAAAAGTGTTTGGAAAAGTAGATACGTTGGAGACGTATCAGTGCTCTATGTATGTTTCATTTCATCATGATGACTATGCTACTATCTTGTTACGCATGCACATGAGTACTTTGTTTCGCTGCTTGTATTTCTTCACTTAGCAAATTCCTCAAGTAATATTTCCTCTGTGATGAATTTGTAAAATCACCTATTAACCCCCCTCTAGTCGATATAATGCACTTTCAGCAGTTCACTGCTCTCTTGTATAAAGTGTAAACAAATAGTTCGATTGACATCTTTTGACCATTTTAATAACAATATTTATCAGTGTCCTCACTTGATATTGCTTCTCGAGTATCTATTTGCCCCATATGTAGAAAGGGTCGAAGTGTGGATCTTTAGCATTGGCCTATGTACGTAAAAGCACTAAGTTAATATTAGAAGCTAAACAACAATTGCAAAATGATGTAGTACAACACTTCCTCCATCCATTATATAAGAACTTATTACATGTATATCTAGACATCATCAGGACATTAAGGTAACACTCTTCCTTGTTGCTATGTAGCCTGGGATTTCATGTTTAGTCATTCAATACAATGCATGTTGCTATGTAGCCTCTGATATATTAAATATGGCCCTAGTTAACCTACCAATAAATGGGTTACACATATATTCAATGAAATGTCCGATTTGATGATTAATCCCTTATCACCCCTAGGCTATATGGTACCACCTACCGATATCCTGAACAGTGAGTATATATAAGCAATGCGATGAAACTAACCTCGATGGAAAACAGCAGGTGTTCTCTATATTGTCCTGTATGAGTACATATAAAGGCATGTTAAGCACAACAGGCTAAACACCAACCAAATATATCCATGGTAGACAACATAATCTACAAATGATAGCTTCAGTGTGCAGGTTTAAGCATGCTAGTTAAGCAAAACAAGAAGTGGAATGGTGTGTTAACTGCAACAGGCTTAACATTTAAAAACAAGCAAATGTAGCCATTCAAACTGGTATTGTGCAGGTCTAAAGTACACTAGTTATTGTTAAAAAACAAAAAGGCATGTTAACTGCAACATCCTTAACAGCAACCAAATATCGTAATGCATAGTGGTATTGTTGAAACTGGTATTGATGAAATTGAACTGCATGGAAAATAGTTGCACATGTAGAGCATCACATTGTGAAGAACTGAAATACACAAGGCATAAGGCCATCTCCAGCCGATCCCCTAAAAGTTAATAGACTAAAACCCTTAGTGGAGTATATATATACTCCAGAAATTTTTGGCCGTTTCTAGTCAATCCCCTAAACTTAACATTGTAAACTTCAATTTGATTAAGTTCAAAGCAGGTTCAACCGAAAGTAGCATGGATTCAAACATAAACATAAATTTAAACTAACCTAAACTACTTTCGGTCGAAGGTGAGGTCGAACCAATCCTTCCTTGTCAGGTACAGTGTGCCGCGAGCCGGGTTCGGGCCGGAGCTATCATTGGGGAAGACACTCCTCCACTCGTCGACATCAATCTCCTCGTCCTCGCCACCCACCTCGACGCCCTCCACGCCATTATCCTCACCGCCTTCAACCTCGTCATTGAAGGAGAGCACAATAATCTCACCGCCCTCCGCACCGGCAAAGATCACCCGCTCTGCCTCCCCGAGCTTCGAGTGCTGCCGGCGGAGCTCTTGCATGTAGGCCTCGTCGGTGGCCTCGGCCTCGAGGCGCTCCCATGCCTCATGCCCCCCACGCCATAGACAAGCTCACCACCCCTGGCTCCAGCGGGACGAGGTCAACCGGATGTGTGCTAAAGGGGAAATTGAGGCTAGCCACCGTGTCGTGGTAGCTGACCTGCCAGTGTTCGTACTCCATGGTCGTGAGCTCGGTCGTTTGGAAGCTACCAAGCCACCGGCGGCTGTGGGTCTCCCGATATGTAATCTCGGCGACCCACGTCCAACACCGCCGTTGCCGGACCCCAAGGAAGGACCTCATCGGCGACCGGGCCCGAGGGAGGACGGGGAAGTTCTCGAGCCGGCGTAGGGGTGAGGCGGTGGGCGGATCGGTCGACCGGCAACAGTGGATCAATAAACAGCCCACGGAGGACGACGAGGACACCTCGGCGGCCACCTCGCCGGCATCGGGCGAAGAGGCCGTGATAAACCACTTTTTGGACATTGGCTCCTTGAGCTCCCAAGCACACAGGCAGAGGTTGAGGATGGAGGCGATGGCGGCGATGGCGGCGACCTACCAATGGTTTCGGGCAAGGGAGGGATGGTGTGTGTGTGGAGGGGGGCAAGGTGGTGTTTGAGGAAATACCCCAGCAACTGAAAATTTTACTAGGCGGGAGTAAAATGCCGGGCTACTGAAAATTTGGATCAAGGGAGAGCAGATTGTGAGGGATGCAGAGGTAGGAGTAAAATGCCGAGGCTACTGACACTACTGCAGGATGCTGCTAACGTGACACTACGATCAAAGATCCTTTGACAAAACTGTATGTGATGCATTAATCGCAAACGGTGATGTAAAAAACCATCAAAAAAGATGCAAAATGTTTGCGATGGCGGAGCCATCAAACATGGTTCTGATTTTAGTTGCATGTGCAATGCAGGGCACACAGTTCATCCATTCAAACTGTTTGCGATGAGGCAGAACAACAAAAATGGGCAGCCATATCAATGTGTGTGCGATGTATGGCATATAGTTTGCTATGATGAACTGTTTGCTATTAGGGAGTGAAACAGAAACGGTTAGCCAGATCAAGGTGTGTGTGATATATGGCATACGGTTCACCCAGACAAACTGTTTTTGACTAGGGAACACAACAGAAACAGTTCAACTTAACAAGATGTGTGTGATATTCGGCATATAGTTCACATGGATGAACTATTTGCGATGAGCCAAAAGAACACAAATGAGTCGTGTAAACAGGATGTGTGCAATACGCGGCAAACAACCATCTTGGATGAATTGTTTGCAATGAGAAATTACAACACAGACGGTTAATACAATTAGTTCTTGTACGATTTTGTGTGTACAAAAAACTTTGAAAAATGCTTTGCTTGCGGTGGCTAGGAGTATCGCACATGATGCGTCTGCGAGTACTCATGTGCGATGATTAGTAAGTTACACATACGTTTTCTTATGTTAATATGTGTGTTAATTTGCAATATGTACAGTTTATGCAAATGACTTCTAGACATCGGGCACGCTTAAACTCAATGAATTGTGTATGATGCTAATACTTTCCATGAAAATTTAAGAACTTGGCTAACAACATTTGAGTAAGTTATATATAATGGTTACACTATTCGACAAAAGGAGGATCTTTGTAACATGGTTTTCACAACCATATGGTCCATATCTACATACTTAACATAGTAACAACTATCACATTTTAAGAGGCTGAGGGCCAACAACCATATGGTCCATATCTACATACTTAACATAGTAACAGCTAGAACATTTTAAGAGGCTGAGGGCCAACAACCACAACTATCCACTGGAAGCAGCTTGATCACGACGACTCAGCATCTCATCAATGAAAAGGAAGAGCCCTCTTGTGCCTTGGTAGAGCATGAGTAGAACAGTGTCTCCAATTTTCCAATATGGATGCATTGCCACGACAAGCGAGAACTTGTTAATTTGAACGGTTCCATTTCTGTGGGAAATGCAGTACCTTGCAATCACTTTGGTGTTATTAGCAGGCACAAGTGTAATTCGCCCATGCTGGGAAATCGATCTAGGAACTGCTACAGTGGACAATTTCTATTGAAATGTAGAATAAAAACCAAATGTAACATATCGTTGAAGATATATATAGTTTATGAGCATCAACATTAAAATAAGACTTTTTACCAGCGTTTTGTGCATACAGTTGGTCTTGTTCAGTGTGTGCACCATAGGTATAACTAATCCCATCCAAAATATAGCGTTGATACGATGTGCTATCTCTATCAGATTATCAACAAAGTTTATGACATGCTTCAAGTCCTTCTAGTGAAATTTGGTATGCTTAGTAACATACATATCGTTCACTATGCATCCAACATATCCTGCTTAAAAGGTGGAAAGGTATTATTTATTGAGAACATGGCAAAAGAATATATAGTGTGCATAAATTAGTAAATAGAATTTGTTACTGGCTAGGAACAAAATCAAAAAATGAAATGACAATTGGTTGCTTAAATAGTGATCAATTAGTCAGAACAAATACCCCGATTTTTCTAAGTAATATGCGAGCATGGAGAAAGTTGAAAGGACACTAACCTCGATCAGAATTTGATCGGTTGATGACATTGGGGAATTAAACATCCATGTTAATTAAACCAGGCTGTGGTGCACACACTAGAATTTTATTGCCAGCTTTCAGTTCATAACACTTAGACATTTTTCTCCAAGGTTCCACATCAAAATAAGAGTGACCATCTTTATCAAGTTTTATGCTAACCGTCATTGTAAATCCATGTTGCATTGTCAATATGACATCCATGGAGTCATCAACAAAGTAAAGCCCAAGATTTCCTTCTACTTCTGTTCTTGCAAAGCAATGGATGTACTGCTTGAAATGAAAATTAAGATCGTAAATTAGATATATTTAGTATAACAGAGCAAGATGCAAATATGGGAGTAACTGATAGAACAGATCAATATATATATGCAAGCAAAGTACAAAAATAGATAATTAAAAATAGATAATGTAACAAAGATTTGATGCAGAGTAACTGAATGAACAACACATCATATATTTGCCTAATATAGGGGGTCGGCTTCGGCATCTAGGCTGCACGTGGCACCGTACCTCTTATCCAAATGTAGCAATAGACGGTATATGTTCACAAATTTAGGCCATGCCAGCCATGATAGGTTGAGATTGAACATACCGAGCGCTCCCTAAAGTCATCCGGAATGGTGAGATAGAACTTCGTTCCTGACTGGCCACGGCCACACTTGCCCGATTCGTGCTTACACTGTGGACACATGAATGAACACCCATGAACCAACTAGAACAAAAATGAATCCACGATGATTTCCGCAGGTTGATTAACAGCGACAGATGAACTGCGATAAGTAATGACTGAATACGCTAAGTTGATTACCTTCTCCATGAGAAAAATCCCCAGCCCAATCCCGCAGAAAACCACAATCAACCAGAGTCTAGAATGTCGGTGCAGATAGGCAGCAGAAAGCAGTAGGGGTGAAATCCCATGCTGTTTGGAGTGCGACCTTCGCCCGCCGATAACAGCCATCGAGCTTAGGGTGGCCGCCGCGATAGAAGCTGATGAGGTGCAGAGTTGCAGAGGAGTCTACAGCGAGTGGGTGGGGACTAAGTGGGTGAGGGTTTTCTTTTTTCCTTTTGCATGTGTGGGTGAACACACACAGTTCACAGAGGCGACGGAGATGAATCATGTGCGATAGTAAATCATTGAGATTGAGTGGGAATCCAAATTTCCTTCGTCCTTTGTCCATGAGTTTTTTCTATGATGAACATAAACCCTGCAAATCACCGTGTTCAAATTTGGCACTTTTCCGGGTTCATTTACAATATTTAGGGGATTATGTGCATTTTCTAGGCATTAATGCAAATAATTCAAATTAAAACAATTGGTGCATGAAAAGGTGCACGAGAACGATCTGGAAAACCATGATCGTGCTATTTAGTAAACTCTCATGCCTTTTACAAGGAATGGGCACATATTTCAAGGAAATGTGTTGACTGGGTACTTTAGAAAAAATGAAATACATGCTTGGAAAACATGATGCCTGGCGTGGTGCCATGGTATGGCCTCACCATGCCCTGGTAAAAATTTGAGAATGTTTGTCTTATGTCATCATGCATGCCATTCATAAATTGAACCATCACAGACGAAATTTCATGGTTTCGAGGGGGAAATCAGCAAGATTGAAGGGGTCGGGAATCTAAATTTCCTTCCTAGCTTGTCATTCAATTTTTTCTACAATCAACATACCCCCTCGAGTGCAACGTGTTCAAATTTGGCATTTTTCCCAGCTCATTTAGCATATTAGGGGATTATGTGCATTTTCTAGGCATTAATCCACATAATTCAAATTCAAACAATCGGTGCATGAAAAAGTGCACACGAACGGTCTGGAAAAACCATACTCATGGTATTTAGTAAATTCTCAAGCCTTCTACAAGGAATGGGTAGAGATTTCAAGGGAATGTGTGGCAATAGTCAACCACAAATGCGTCATTTACTGGGTTATCAACTATAGAAAAAAGAAATATGTGCTTGAAAAATATGACGCCTGGCATGGTGCCATGGTATGGCCTCACCGTGCCTTGGTTAAAAGCTGAGAAGGTTTGATTTATGTCATCATGCATGCCCTTCTTAAATCTAACCATCACCGAGGAAGTTCCCTGCTTTCGAGAGGGAAATCACCAAGATTGAAGGGGAATCCAAATTTCCATCCTAGTTTGTCATTCAGTTTTTTTCCAATGATCAACATATTGCCTCAAATGCAACATCTTCAAATTTGACATTTTTCCGGGATCATTTACCATATTTAGGGGATTATTTGCATTTTCTAGGCATTATTGCACATAATTCAAATTTGAACAATTGGTGCATGAAAAGGTGCACAAGAACGGTCTGGAAAACCATGCTCGTGCTATTTAGTACATTCTCATGCCTTTTACAAGGAATGGGCAGATATTTCAAGGAAATGTGTGGCAATAGTTAACCATAAATACGTCGGTTACTGGGTTAACAACTATACGAAAATGAAATACATGCTTGGAAAATATGATGCCTGGCGTGGTGCCATGGTATGGCCTCACCGTGCCCTAGTAAAAATTTGAGAATGTTTTCCTTATGTCATCTTGCACGCCTTTCATAAATCAAACCATCACCGGGGAAGTTTCAGAGTTTCGAGGGGGAAATCACCAAGATTGAAGGGGGTATCCAAATTTCCTTTGTCCATGAGTTTTTTCTATGATGAACATACACCCTACAAATCACCGTGTTCAAATTTGGAACTTTTTCGGGTTCATTTACCATATTTAGGGGATTATGTCTCATGCCATTTAGTAAATTCTCATGCCTTTTACAAGGAATGGGTAGATATTTCGATGAAATGGGTGGCAATAGTCCACCATAGTTGTTTGTTTATTGGGTTTTCAACTATAGAAAAAATGAAATAAATGCTTGAAAAACATGACCTGGCATGGTGCCATGGTATGGCCTCACCATGCCCTAGTAAATATTTGATAAGGTTTGGCTTATGTCGTCATGCACGCCCTTCATAAATCAAACCATCACCGAGGAAGTTCCATGCTTTTGAGAGGGAAATCACCAAGATTGAAGGGGAATCTAAATTTTCTTCGTTCTTTGCCCTGGGTTTTTTCTACGACGAACATACACCCTGCAAATCACATGTTCAAATTTGGCATTTTTTAGGATCATTTACCATATTTAGGGGTTTTTATGTGCGTTTTTTAGGCATCTAGCGCATATAAATCCAATCCAGCTACAGCTGCACAGGTGTGATGTGAGGGATGTGGATTGCCGTTCGATCGTGGCGCATCCTACGGTGCACACGCACGATCCGCGTGGGTGGGGTTCCGGCCAGCCATAACGCAACACACAATAGGCTCAGCGCACACTATTTCCGGAAGCGACAAAGATGAACCATGTCGATAATGAACGAGCAAAATTGTAAGGTGATACATCTCTATCATATCTATAATTTTTGATTGTTTCATGCCAATATTATACAACTTTCACATATATTTGGCAACTTTTTATATGATTTATTGGACTAACCTATTGATCCAGTGCCCAATGCCAGTTCCTGTTTGCTGCATGTTTTTTGTTTCGCAGAAAAGCCATGTCAAACGAAGTCCAAACGCGATAAAAATTTATGGAGAATTGTTTTGGAATATTTATGATTTTTGGGAGGTCGAATCAAAGCAAACGGGGGCCCACCATGAGCACACCCACCAAGGCGCGTCAGGCACCCCCTGGCGCGCCCAAGTATCTTATGCCCTCCTCGAAGGTCGGTTGGGGCCCTTATTTTGGCACAAGAAATATAATATATGGAAAAAATCGTGTAAACATTTCAGCACAATCGGAGTTACGGATCTCCGGGAATTTAAGAAATGGCGAAGGGCCAGATCTGGGGAACGCGAAACAGAAGAGAATAGAGAGGGAGATCCAATCTCGGAGGGGCTCTCGCCCCTCCGCCGCCATGGAGGCCATGGACCAGAGGGGGAACTCTCCTCCCATCTAGGGGGAGGCCAAGGAAGAAGAAAAAGGAGGGGGCTCTCTCCCCCTCTATCCCGGTGGCACTTGAGCGTCGCTGGGTCAAGGATCGTGACGACGATCTACATCAACAACCTTGGTACTGTCAACACCAACTTTCCCCCCTCTATGCAGCGGTGTAACACCCCTTCTCCCCGATGTAATCTCTACTTAAACATGGTGCTCAACTCCATATATTGTTTCCCAATGATATTTGGCTATCCTATGATGTTTGAGTAGATCCGGTTTGTTCCATGGGTTAATCGTGATCTTGGTTGGTATGATTGTATATTTTATGGTGCTGTCCTCTGGTGCCTTCCATCTCGCGCAAACGTGAGGGGCCCCCGCTGTAGGGTGTTGCAATATGTTCATGATTCGCTTATGGTGGGTTGCGAGAGTGACAGAAGATTAAACCTGAGTAGGTGGGTTGTTGCATATGGGATAAAGAGGACTTGCTACTTAATGCTATAGTTGGGTTTCACGACCTTAATGATCTTTAGTAGTTGCGGATACTTGCTAGGGGTCCAATCATAAGTCCATATGATCCAAGTAGAGAAAGTATGTTAGCTCATGCCTCTCCCTCATATAGAATTACAAGAATGATTACCGGTACTTGTTATCGATTGCTTAGGGACAAATGACTTTCTTATTGACAAAAGCTATCCACTTTTATTACCTTCCAATTTATTCGTAGTTTTATTCTCGCAAAGTACTCATAGTTTTATTCTTGCAAAATAGTTTCATACTTGTTCTAGAAAGAAAACGTTAAGTGTGCGTAGAGTTGTATCAGTGGTCGATAGAACTTCAGGGAATATTTGTTCTACCTTTAGCTCCTCATTGGGTTCGAGACTCTTACTTATCGAAGAAGGCTACAAACGACCCCCTACACTTGTAGGTTATCAAGACCTTTTTCTAGCGCCATTGACGGGGAGCAATAGTGTGGGGTGAATATTCTCGTGTGTGCTTGTTTGCTTTATCACTAAGTAGTTTTTATTTTTAGTTCTAAGTGTTCTCTATCTTTAGTTAAGGATATGGAACACAAAACACCAAAACAATTAGTGGTACTTGCTACTCATGGAGATGGGGAACCTCCTAAAACCCTTGATGCTCGTTATGTGAAAAATATTATGCAATACTTTGATAATCCTGAGAAAACCCCATTCAACTTGATAATGGGAGACACGTTGGATAAACGTGCATGCTTTAGGGATTATCACTTGACACAAAAAGGGAAATTGTTATGGGATCAAATTCATATGTTGAAATGGTATGCTTGGAATCTATGCTCTAGATATGATTATACTTGTTGCTCTAGGATGAACACTCCACATCTTCCTTTTCATGCAAAATTAATGATAATGAAACCTTAGCTTCTTATGCTAATGGTATATATGTTTACTATGATGTGGAATGAATAGAAGAACTTGTTTCTTTTAAGGGTGCTTATGAAATTGAATCTTTATTTGAAAAGTATGAAGATTTTGATGATTCAGTTTATAGACCTGAAAATTTTGCTATCCTTAAATATTGCTATGATAATTATAAATACAATTACGATATTGATGTGTTTATTGAGAAAGTCTCCGCTGTCCAAGAAGAGAATAATATTTTGCAGGAGTCTATGGAAGAAGGAATTGATGAAATTGTAAGTTCATTGGATGAAAAGATGATGAGGAGAGTGAAGAACAAAAGGAGGAAGAGTGGATTAGCTACCGTGCCCACCTTATAATGAGAGTAACTCTTCAACTCGTACAATGTTTAATGTCCCTTCGTTCTTACCGAAGGATAATTGCTATGATCCCATTGATTCTTTTGAAATATCCCTTTTTGATGAACTTGATGCTTGCTATGCTTATGGCCAAGATGCCAGTATGAATTATGCTTATGGATATGAACTTGTTATAGTTCCTTATGTTAAGAATGAAATTGTTGCTATTGCACCCATGCATGATAGTCCTATTATCTTTTTGAATTCTCCACACTACACTATATCGGAGAAGTTTGCACTTATTAAGGATTATGTTGATGGGATGCCTTTTATCGTTGCGCATGATAATTTTCATGAATATAATATGCATGTTCTTGTTGCTCCTACTTGCAATTATTATGAGATAGGAACTACATCTCCACCTCTCTATGTTTCCAACACGATAAAATTGCAAGAAACTACTTATGCAATGTATTGGCCTTTACTTGATGTGCATGGATTGTTCTTGTATGACATGCCGATTCATATGAATAGGGTTAGACTTTGTCATTGCATGATATATGTTTATTTTTGCCCACTACTAAATGCCAAATCATTGCTAATTAAGATTGGCTTTGATATACCTTGGGATCCGGGTGGATTCATTACTTGAGCACTTTATGCCTAGCTTAATGGCTTTAAAGAAAGCGCTGCCAGGGAGAGAGTCATTTTATTTCTCTTCAGTGCTTTTATAAATTTTAGAAACAAAAAATATAGAGGGGAACATAAAACTTCACAAAAAGGAAAGTGAAAGTGAGAGAGACGAGCATTGTTGAAGTGGGGGAGCTCCTTGAACTTTGTTCATGCCCATGGAAACTTTGTGAATCTAAATTACAGAAACTTTTCAATAAAAATAATTATCCCCTTGTACAAATCCTTTGTATTGTAAAATATTGTGCCAAGGTTTGCCTTTAGGATGATTAGATTGATTGTTGGTATGTGAGGTGTAGGAACAGAAACTTTGGTTGTAGCGCGTGAATTTTCATTTTTTACCGGAACGTCAAAATGTTATGAAACTTTTTTTATCCATTTCTGTAAAAATTATTTATTTCTTCCTAATTTATCAGAATTTTTGCAGTACCACAAGTACGGTAGATGTTCAGATTGCTACAGGTTGTCCTGTTTAAGACAGATTCTGTTTTTGATGCATTGATTTGCTTGTTTTGATGAAACTATCGATTCGATTGGTGGTATAAGCCATGGAAAAGTTATATTACAGTAGCTACAATGCAAAAACAAAATATGAATTGGTTTGAAACAGTACTTAGAGTAGTGTTTTGCTTTGTTATACTAACTGATCTTACCGAGTATTTCTGTTGAGTTTTGTGTGGATGAAGTGATCAAAGATCGAGGAGGTCTCGATATGAGGAGAAGGAGGAGAGGCAAGAGCTCAATCTTGGGGATGCCCAAGGCACCCCAAGTAATAACCAAGGAGACTCAAGCATCTAAGCTTGGGGATGCCCCGGAAGGCATCCCATCTTTCTTTAACAAGTATCGGTATGTTTTCGTGTTCGTTTCGTTCATGTGATATGTGCAAATCTTGGAGCGTCTTTTGCATTTAGTTTTCACTTTTCTTTCATGCACCATGCTGGTATGAGATAGTCCATGGTTTATTTATTGAGTGCTCATTGCACTTCACTTATATCTTTTGAGTATGGCTTTATAGAATGCTTCATGTGCTTCACTTATAACATTTGAAGTTTGGATTGCCTGTTTTTCTTCACATAGGAAACCGTTGTTTGTAGAATGCTCTTTTGCTTCACTTATATTTGTTAGAGCATGGTCTTTTGTATCAAAGTTAAACTCTCATGCTTCACTTATATCCATTTAGAGAGTCAACGGGAATTGGTCAATTGCATGGTTAGTCATGAAATCCTACATAAAACCTATGGATCACTGAATATGATATGTTTTATTCCTTGCAATAGTTTTGCGAAATAGAGATGATAATATGTGGGAGGTACTAGTAAATGGTTGTGGTTAGTAGGAATATTGGTGTTAAGGTTTGTGATTCCCGAAGCATGCACGTATAGTCTCTCGTTATGCTATGAAGTTGGAGCATGATTTATTATTGATTGTCTTCCTTATGAGTGGCGGCCGGGGACGAGCAATGGTATTTTCCAACCAATCTATCCCCCTAGGGGCTTGCGTAGTAGTACTTTGCTTCGAGGGCTAATAAACTTTTCTGAGTCCATGGATTATACGCACTCTTACCTTTCTGCAATTTGCTAGCCTCTACAGTACCGTGCATTGCCCTTTCTCACCTCGAGAGATGGTGCAAACTTTGCAGGTGCATCCAAACCCCGTGATATGATACGCTCTATCACACATAAGCCTTATTATATCTTCCTCAAAACAGCCACCATACCTACCTATTATTGCCTTTCCATAGCCATTCCGAGATATATTGCCACATGCAACTTCCACTGCCTCCGTTTTGATGACTTGAGCATTCATTGTCATATTGCTTTGCATGATCGCAAGATAGCTATCATGATATTTCCATGGCTTGTCTGTTTTTTGATATTGTTGTTGTGCTAGGCCATTGCACATCCTGGTACACTGCCAGAGGCATTCATATAGAGTCATATTTTGTTCTAGGTATCGAGTTGCAATTTTTATTTTCTTTTGAGTTATAAGTAAATTGAAGTGTGATGATCATCATTATACATTATTAGAGCATGTCCCAGTAGGAAAGGATGATGGAGACTATGATTCCCCCACAAGTCGAGATGAGACTCTAGACAATGAGAGAAAAAAGAAAAGAAAAAGAAAAGAAAACAGAAAAAGAAAAAAAGAAAAAAAGGAAAAAAGAGAGAAGGGGCATTGTGACTATCTTTTACCACACTTGTGCTTCAAAGTAGTACCATGTTTTTCATATAGAGAGTCTCCTATTTAGTCACTTTAATATACTAGTGGGAATTTTTCATTATAAAACTTGGCTTGTATATTCCGATGATGGGCTTCCTCAAATGCCCGAGGTCTTCATGAGCAAGCAAGTTGGATGCGCACCCACTTAGTTTTCATATTGAGCTTTCATACACTTATATCTCTTAGTGCATCCATTGCATGGCAATCCCTACTCCTCACGTTGATATCAATTGATGGGCATCTCCATAGCCCATTGGTTAGCCGCGTTGATGTGAGACTTTCTTACTTTTTTGTGTTCTCTATATTTACCCCTATCATCATACTCTATTCCACCTATAGTGCTATATCCATGGCTTGCGCTCATGTATTGCGTGGGAGTTGAAAAGGTTGAAGCACGTTAAAAGGTATGAACCAATTGCTCGGCATGCCATGGGGGTTGTGCATGATAAATAGTTTGTGTTAAGACGATAGAGCATGACAAGATTATATGATTTTGTAGGGATAGATTTCTTTAGCATTGATATTTTGAAAGACATGATTGTTTGTTGGGATACCTGAGTATTAATGTCTTTATGTCAAATTATAGACTATTGCTTTGAATCACTTATGTCTTAATATTCATGCCATCATTAGATATATGATCAAGTTTATGCTAGGTAGCATTCCACATCAAAAACTATCTTTTTTTATAATTTACCTTCTTGAGAACGAGCAGGAATTAAGCTTGGGGATGCTGATACATCTCCATCGTATCTATAATTTTTTATTTTTCATGCCAATATTATACAACTTTCACACATATTTGGCAACTTTTTATATGATTTATTGAACTAACATATTGATCCAATGCCCAGTGCCAGTTCCTATTTGTTGCATTTTTTGGTTTCGCAGAAAAGCCATGTCAAACAAAGTCCAAACATGATAAAAATTTACGAACATTTATTTTGGAATATTTATGATTTTTGGGAGGTGGAATCAACGCAAACGGGGGCCCACCGTGAGCACGACCCACCAGGGTGCGTCAGGCACCCCCTGGCGCACCCAAGTATCTTATGCCCTCCTCGAAGGTCGGTTGGGGCCCTTCTTTTGGCGCAAGAAATATAGTTTATGGAAAAAAATCTTGTAAAAATTTCAGCGCAATCAGAGTTATGGATCTCCAGGAATTTAAGAAACGGTGAAGGGCCAAATCTGGGGAACATGAAACAGAAGAGAACAGAGAGGGAGATCCAATCTCGAAGGGGCTCTTTCCCCTCCGCCGCCATGGAGGCCATGGACCAGAGGGGGAACTCTCCTCCCATCTAGGGCGGTGGCCAAGGAAGAAGAAAAAGGAGGGGGGCTCTCTCGCCCTTGTCGGATATCGGGTTTCGGCAAAACCCTTATGGTTCGAACTCTGGGGTGCGCACGAAGATCTTCTCCCTACAGATCCAAGCCCCAAAGCCTCGTCGCGAATCTAAGCTACACGATGAACAACAAGAGGGACACAAGGTTTATACTAGTTTGGGCCACCGTTGTGGTGTAATACCCTACTCTAGTGTGTGGTGGTGGTGGGTTGCCTCTGGGGCTGATGATGAATAGTATAGAGGAAGAACAGCCTCACGAGGGGTGTTCTTGTGGTGGTGTGCTTGGAGAGGAATGGCTCCGTCTCTGTTGGCTCTAGGTGAGATCTCGATGCCTTCTACTGTGGTGGCTATCTCTATTTATAGCGGCCCTGGTCCTCTTCCCAAACATTGAGCGGGAAGGGAGCCAACAACGGCCATTTTGAAGGGGGACAACTAGTACAAGCTATCCTGACTAAAGTTGGTCTTCGACTGCCAAAGGCACTAGCGATGACGCCATCATGGGCTCCACGATGACCTCCGTCCTGCCGCTCTGCTGGTCTTGGTCTTGTTGCACGGATATGGTAACCTTTGCTTGATGTCTGGGTACTCCGTGCATGCGCTTGCCCCCTTTGCACCAAAGAGTAAACAAGGACAATACGCTGGCCGGCGCATGCCTGGTCTCGATCGTCATGGCTTGCATCACGAGCACATTGCGAGGTACTCCTTGCCTTGATCTCTCCGCCTCCTCGCAAGCCTGCCTGGTGAGGCCGCCCCTGAGGAAGCCTTGCATCATCCGCCCCGCGAGGCTTGGCCCCTCGCGAGGGTCTTGAGCTTGGGTTGATGAAGACGGGCCGTACTGGGCCTCTGCTTGAGCCACGCCGCAGGCCACAGGCGGGCAAGTCTGGGGACCCCCGTTCCCAGAATGCCGACAGTAGCCCCCGGGCCCAAGGCGTGCTCGGACTTGGCTTAGCAGTGAAGCCAAAGGACAAGTGTGGAGCGCCGCAGGCCCCAACAGCCTGCGGCATTGGTCGCCGCATGGCAGTTGATTGGATGTGGGCATCTCCGCTTCCCCATGCTGCCTCGACAACTGCCTGATTTGATGAGTCCCTGCTGCATGCAAAAAGAGTCATGATTACCTATGATCGTGGAGGCCGACGGTTGGCCTGCCTTGGACTATAAGTACGGAGAGGCGCGAGCCCCCATTGTCCATCTCTTCTTGTTCCGCTCGCTTCTTCTTCCTTTCTCTTCCTCCATCTTGCCGCCAATGGCGCCAATCCGCCGGTTCTCAGATGAAGAGAAAAGAAAGGCCCCCCGGGAGGGGCCCGACCTGCTCCCGCTGAAGAAACGACCGGTCCCCAGTCGTCACGATGAGGTTGCGAGGCCAGAGATGTCGATGCCTTGGTACGAGCGGCCACCTCCTGGGTTTCCGCTACCCCTGTACGCCTGGGCTGAGGGCCCTGGAGAAGGAGACGTCGGGCGACGCCGCCCGCGCCGTCGGCGACGCCGACGAATCATGGCGGTGCGCGCCGTTGCTCCTGGAGTCCATGCCACGGACTCCTCTCGCGAGCTCGTACTCCATGCCACCATGCCACCAGGCTCCTGGATCCGTTTCCTTCCTTCTTTGCCTTTGAGATGCCGTCGAGGGGGCCTCTCGAGCTTTGGCTGCAGCACGCCGACTGCAGTACCCCGGCGACTGGAGCGGAGGTTGAAGTCGTCGCTCCGGGCAAAGTCTACATGACCCAGGGCTGGGGCGAGATCGCCCGGGTCTGCCGAACAGGGGGTGCCCTCCTGATTCATTTCGAATACGATGGCGCCTCCTTGATGCTCTTCAAGGTCTTCGATGCAGAAGGCTGCCGGCTGGAGTGCTGCCCCAGAGGAGGCTGCCAGGACATCGATGTGGCAAGGGCTAGGCCTGCCACCCGCTCCCCCAATGGCTCCTCCGGCAGCAGTGGCGATGCTTGGGAGTCCAGCGACTCTCCCGAGCACTTCGTGACTCCGGAGACAAGCGATGACAGCTACGTTCCCCTGATCTCACGTCGTGCTCGGAGCAGGGTGGCTGTATCAGGCCGCCGGCGCGGCTGGTCTGGATGGGATTGGCGCCGTCCTCCCGTGGCCCACTGTTGATGATGGCGTCGGCCATGGAGGTGCGTGTAGTTAGGGCTCCTTAGGATTCGCGTCTTTTGTTCCCTGTGAGGAATCGAGGAAATACCCCGTGGGGGCATGTAAAGTGTCCTCAATGTCTTTGTTGATATTATCTTGATTATGAAGTGGTGCAAATGCTTGTCCTGTTCCAGCTTGGTTCCCCCTTTCTAACCTCGTGACGACTTAGTGCTCTGTGCTGACAGGTCCCGGTCCCCAGGCAGGCTTCAGCCGTCGCTGGTATGCCAGGTCGCGATGCCGTGGTCAAGGCCAGGAGGTGAGCGGCACAAGGTCCAGTAAGAGCCCCTGAGGCGCGATGCTTAGGAGGTCCCCTTAAGCGCTCAAGCAGCCGCTGAAGGGTGAGAAAGGAAGGCAATGTCGCTGTCACAGTGCCGCATTGGGTGGAGGTTTTGTGTCGTGTCGATTAGCTATTACAGGGGCGAGACTTATCTCGAAAGCAGGGGGTAGATTCTTTGCGAGGTGCCAGACTTGCATGTCTGCAGCTGGGATGTAGCTGGGCTAGGCCTTCGTGAGCTTCCCCTCCCTTCCCCGTACTCTCCTTTGTGCTCTACGTCCTTAGGTCCCGGCTCTCGAATGAGCTCAGCCGCCGCTGGTATGCCAGGTTGCAATGTCGTGGACAAGGCCAGGGGTGAGGGCTGGAGAGCCAGTAAGAGCTCCTGAGTCGAGATGCTCAGGCGTCCCCCTTATAACGCGCAAGCAGATCGCACGGGTAAGAGAGAGAGAGAGAGAGAGAGAGCTCATGATGCCTCCCGTTTTAGGCCTCAGGCAGTCCCTGTAAACCAACACGAGAAAAGCAAGGGTTGCCGTTACGATTGCCGGCCAGCCATTGGTTGCTCCGAGAGAGTGGTGAGGGCACTGAGGGCCTGGTGAGGTGGCGCTTGCGGGGCTTCCGTGGGCCAGAGCTCGACCACTCAGATTTGTCGATGTTGCAGGGACGAACCCATGCACAAGCGTCGCGCCAGCGCGAGCGGCTCCAAAGGTAGGTGTCAACCAAGCGGGCGATTATCACAGGCAGGTTAAGCATGGAAGGCAAATTGTCTTAGATAGATGCAGAAAGGATACATGCCACTGGGTCAGGCCCGAGCGGCTTGGGGATGATGCAGCCCGAGGGGCGCCCCCAGCAAGGTAAACTAAAGACATAAGCAAAAGGGATACATGCCACAGGGATAGACCCACGCGACCTGGGAATATTGCAGCCCTGAGGGCGCTCCCAGCTGAAATGAACTTGAAAGATGTCACATGATACCATTGTAGAGCGAGTGTTGGAGTAGCCGACGATGCACGGTGAAGAAGCCGATCCTTGCAAATCGCCGGAGCCCAGAGCCTCGGGAGGCTCTGGGGGCCCGGGCGGTTCCTCGAGGACCATCTCCATCTCCGCCAGGACCACGTGGTGCGTGGCCTCCTGAGCTGCCAGAATGCTCCGCAGAAGACGCTGGTGAGCAGCAGCCGCGTTCGGCAGGCCGAAGGGCATGCGAACGTAGCTGTGTGGCAGACCCTCGCAGCATCCCACGCGCGACGGCCAGAAGCGCTCCTGAGACGCGACTCGGCTAAGCCCTGGGTAGTCGATGCAGATGCGCAGCCCGCCATCCTCGCCTGGATGGGTAGCTACACCAGGTAGGCGGCGAGCACTGCATATGACTCTTGATTCTTGAAGCTCCTGAGTGGCCTTGGTGATGAACTCCTGAGGGTTGGGCCCTCCTTGCCCCATGCCTTCCTGAGGGAAACGTGCCACGAAGAACGCCTCCAAGTGGTGCTCGAGCGCCTCCCTCGTGATCCTGGCAAAGTCTGAGGCCCTCCAGGAGAGAGCCCCCGAGCCCTGCCCGAGGAGGGCGCCGGGCGCACCTTCCTATGAGATGGAGGGAGGCGCCCCTTGCACGGGCACAGATCCTGACGCAACGCCTCCGGAGAGGCCAACCTCCTGAGGCCTTGAGCTGGGTGATGTCTTCTTCTTCTTGGGAACTGCCTCGGGAGGGTTCTAACTCTTGTTGTCTTGGTCCTCGACTGATGCAGCTTGGAAGGCACGCTCGAGAGAGCACACCGCATCCTTCTCTTCGCAGGGGACTGTGATGATTCCACCGCTTCCAGGCATCTTGTGGACATTGTAACCATGGTGAGTTACCGCTATGAACTTGGCCTGGGCCAGATACCCGAGGATGGCATTGTATGGCAGGCAAATGTGCACAACGTCGAAGTCGAAGAGCTCGGTACGGTAGTTCTTGTGCTGTCCAAAGGTGACAGGGAGGCGAACCTGCCCTATCAGAGTGGTGGAGCCGTCAGTGACTCCTGAGAAAGGCTTGGTTGGCTGAAGTTGATCATAAGGTACTTGGAGGTTGTTTAACATCTCGACAGACAGAACGTTGAGTCCTGCGCCACCACCGATGAGGGTCCTGGTAACTTGCACGTTGCTGATGACTAGGGAGCAAAGCATCGGGAGGATGCCGGCTGTAGCCGCACACTTGAGATGATCCACTGAGCTGAACGTGATGGTGCACGTGGACCACCTGAGAGGGCGCGTGGCCTCGAGCTTGGGAAGGACTGCATTCACCTCGCGAGCAAACTGCTTGAAGATGCGCTGAGAGGCTGGGGCCTGGGCACCGCCCAAGATGCAAGCAATAGCACGTGGCTCCTGGAATCCCCCAGCTCCCTCGTCCTGGTGGTGGTCGTCATTCCTCCTTGGCGGTGGTGGCAGAGGAGGGAGGCCTGCGTTGCCCTGCGGGCGATCCTCGCGAGGCTGATCCCTCCAAGCTCCCTCGCGAGGCTGGTCCTGCCAGCGATCCTCGCGAGGTCGGTCACGCCACTCCTAGCGAGGCCCTCGGTCATCCCATCATCCTCCACCTCTTCCTCCTCCTCGGTCGTAGCCCTGGTCGTTGCGCTCGGGGCGTCAACCAATGCATCCTTCTCGAACGGCTCTGAGATCCCGACATTCGTTCGTGTTGTGGGTGTAGAGGTTGTGGTAGGCGCAGACTCGGTTGCCCTTGGATGACTCCGGCTGGTCCCTGCCGTGCTTCGTGTCTGGTTCTGCCGCGAGCACGGCTGCTCCTTTGTGCTTCACGTCCTTGGCCTTGGCTTTCTTCTCTTCTGGGTCAGCAGCTGGAAGCCCGAGGAGGGAGAGGCGCCCCTCCTCAGCTCTTGCGCACTTGGTCGCCAGGTTGAACAGCTCCAGGGATGTGCATAGATCCTTGTGGATAGCGAGCTCCTCCTTCATCTTGACGTCACGGACGCCGTCAGAGAATGCTGAGATGATGGCCTCCTCGGTCACCTTGGGAATCTTGTGGTGAGCGCTGTTGAAGCGCTGGATGTACTTTTGCAAGGTCTCTCCTGATTGTTGCTTGACGCGGCGCAGGTCACCCACGACTGGAGGACGATCGCAAGTGCCCTGGAAGTTGGCGATGAAGTGGCTTCGTATCTCGTCCCAAGAGGAGATCAAGCCGGGAGGCTGGTTCAAGAGCCAGGTGCGGGCACCATCCTTGAGCGCCATGGGAAACCAATTCACCATGACCTTTTCGTCCCCGTTGACCGCCTCGATGCCCAGCTTGTAGAGCTGCAGGAACTCCGCAGGATTGGCAGTGCCGTCATAGCGAGGAGGCAGATCCGGTTTGAACTTGCACGGCCATGCGACGCTGAATAGCTCGATGGTGAAGGCACGGCAGCCTGCAGTGGCCACCGGAGCCCTTTGCAGATGCGGGCCTTGCTCTTGGAGATTCCTGCGCACCGCCGCCAGGGGCAGCGCAGGGTCTTGACGTGCTGGCGCAGGGATGCGGTCTTGACGTGCTGGAGCAGGGAGCATGCGAGCGCCTTCTTGGGACCGAGGGATTTCTTGGCAGCTCCTTTCTTGTCGCGCGGGCGCTGGACGCGGAGGGTATCACCTAGGGGCCGCACGCCTTGGAGCCAAGGCACCTTCTTGGGGAGGAGGTGGCAGAGGCGCCTCCTGAGCTGCATCGCCCATGAAGGACGGAGGGCAAGGTAGCGAGAGGGATGGCGCAGGAGAGCCCCCTGCGGCGCTGACGAGCTCGGTGATGCGAGTGAGCCACTCCTCGTAGAGGTCGTCAACGGGGCGGTAGTGCAGGAGCTCACGTGCCAGAAGCAATGCGGCCTGCACGTCCGTGGGAGCGCGACGAGCATGAGACGACGAACCAGCTGGAGTCAGCGATGGAGTGGCGGTGCGGCCTTCCCGCCGCACTGAAGGATGTAGCGACAATGCTTGCTACTCATTCCCCAACGGGCCGGTTGCGGCGTTGGCGGCAGGCAATGGAGAACGACGAGGAGGCCCACCGGCGGGGGCCGTTTGGGTGATGCAGGCGGCGAGAGCAGCCTGACGCACGGCGCGAGCACGGCGAGCGTTCGCCATGGATGCGACGAAACGATGGAACACGGAACTGCGGAAAGAGGATTTCGGTGCACCCCTACCTGGCGCGCCAAATTTCGGATATCGGGTTCCGACAAAACCCTTAAGGTTCAAACTCTGTGGTGCACACGAAGATCTTCTCCCTACAGATCCACGCCCCAAAGTCTTGTCGCGAATCTAAACTACACGATGAACAACACGAGGGACACAAGGTTTATACTAGTTCGGGCCACTGTTGTGGTGTAATACCCTACTCTAGTGTGTGGTGGTGGTGGATTGCCTCTAGGGCTGATGATGAATAGTACAGAGGAAGAACAGCCTCATGAGGGTTGTTCTTGTGGTGGTGTGCTTGGAGAGGAATGGCTCTGTCTCTGTTGGCTCTAGGAGAGATCTCGATGCCTTCTACTGTGGTGGCTATCTCTATTTATAGGGGCCCTGGTCCTCTTCCCAAATATTGAGCGGGAAGGGAGCCAACAACGGCAATTTTGAAGGGGGGCATCTAGTACAAGCTATCCTGACTAAAGTTGGTCTTCGACTACCAAAGGCACTGGCGATGATGCCGTCTTGCGCTCCATGGTGACCTCTGTCCTGCCGCTCTGCTGGTCTTTGTCTCATTGCACCGATATGGTAACCTTTGCTTGAAGCCTCGGTACTCCGCGCCTGCGCTTGCCCCCTTTGCACCAAAGAGGAAACGAGGACACTGCACTGGCTGGTGCCCGCCTGGTCTCGATCGTCATGGCTTGCGTCACGAGCACCTCGCGAGGTACTCCTTGCCTTGATCTCTCTGCCTCCTCGTGAGCCTGCCCGGTGAGGCCGCCCCTGAGGAAACCTTGCGTCGTCCACCCCGCGAGGCTTGGCCCCTCGCAAGGGTCTTGAGCTTGGGTTGATGAAGACGGGCCGTACTGGGCCTCTACTTGAGCCACGCCGCAGGCTGCAGGCAGGCAAGTCTGCGGACCCCCCGTTCCCCGAACACTCTTGCCGCTCTGCTGGTCTTGGTCTCGTTCCACCAATATGGTAACCTTTGCTTGATGCCTCGGTACTCCGCACCTTCGCTTGCCCCCTTTGCACCAAAGAGGAAACGAGGACACTGCGCTAGCTGGCGCCCGCCTGGTCTCGATCTTCATGGCTTGCGTCACGAGCACCTCATGAGGTACTCCTTGCCTTGATCTCTCCGCCTCCTCATGACCCTGCCTGGTGAGGCCGCCCCTGAGAAAGCCTTGCGTCGTCCGCCCTGCAAGGCTTGGCCCCTCGCGAGGGTCTTGAGCTTGGGTTGATGAAGATAGGCCGTACTGGGCCTCTGCTTAAGCCACACCACAGGCCGCAAGCAGGCAAGTCTGGGGACCCTCGTTCCCAGAACGCCGACAGCCCTCTCTCCCAGTGGTGTCGGAGTGCCGCTGGGGCTAGGATCGTGACGGCGATCTACATCAACAACCTTGCTACCATCAACACCAACTTTCTCCCCCTCTATGTTGTGGTGTAACACCCCTTCTCCCTGCTGTAATCTCTACTTAAACATGGTTCTCAACTCCATGTATTGTTTCCCAATGATATTTGGCTATGTATGATGTTTGAGTAGATTCATTTTGTCCTATGGGTTAATCGTGATGTTGGTTGGTATGATTGTATATTTTATTTATGGTGCTGTCCCACGGTGCCCTCCATCTCGCACAAACGTGAGGGGGCCCCGCTGTACGGTGTTGCAATATGTTCCTGATTCTCTTATGGTGGGTTGCGAGAGTGACAGAAGCTTAAACCCGAGTAGGTGGGTTGTTGTGTATGGGATAAAGAGGACTTGATACTTAAAGCTATGGTTGGGTTTCACGACCTTAATGATCTTTAGTAGTTGCGGATGCTTTCTAGGGGTCCAATCATAAGTGCATATGACCCAAGTAGAGAAAGTATGTTAGCTCATGCCTCTCCCTCATATAGAATTACAAGAATGATTACCAGTACTTGTTATCGATTGCCTAGGGACAAATGACTTTCTTGTTGAGAAAAGGTATGCACTTTTATTACCTTCTATTTTATTTGTAGTTTTATTCTCGCAAAGTACTCGTAGTTTTATTCTTGCAAAATAGTTTCATACTTGTTCTAGGTAAAGCAAACATTAAGTGTGCGTAGAGTTGTATTGGTGGTCGATAGAACTTGAGGGAATATGTGTTCTACCTTTAGCTCCTCATTGGGTTCGACACTCTTATTTATCAAAGAAGGCTACAAACGACCCCCTACACTTGTGGGTATCATAAGGGAAGCCAAATTTCCTTTTTCATTTGTCGTTGAGCTCTTAAAAACCACCACACTGTACGGCTGTCCGGCCCCTCCGTCCCAGAGCTCTCTCCAAGCGTCGTTCATGGCACCGCGATGCATAGTAACTGGTAAGGAAGTGAGGGAATCCCGCCGCGTGGCGTTCCTCAATGCCCGCGACCACACACATGGTAAGGAGGTGATGGCATCTCGTCGCGCCAAGGTCATCACCGCCGGCGGCCACACGGTTATGTGGGCGGACTTTGAGGCTGCCATGGCCGAATGGGAGATGGATCTAGAGGTGGCCAAAGCTGCACATAAGGAGCAGAAAAGGCAGAAAGCAATCAAGAAAAGAGAGTCCCACCACCGCAAGAAAGACGAGGCCGTGTGTCGTGGTGAGGAGAGCTTGGCGTGAAATCGAAGCACAGTGGGTTGCTGCCTACAAGGTCGAGAAGGAGAACGCCGGCGTCTGGCCAGCATGCCTTGATTTCAGCATGTGAGAAGTAGTTAGTGCGTGTGTCGCCTGTAGTCTTAGACAAAAGTACCAGTAGTACTTTAAGTTTGTAGTATTAATGTACAATGTCGGTAAGAGCATCTTTTGAGGGCTTTGAGCATTGATTAACATGTGTGTCCATGTGCGTTTTTTTTCGTTAATCATTAGATGATCACAAAACACATGGTTTCTATGGCGTACTCGTGTGCGTTTTTTTGCGTTAATGATCCACAAGTCAGTTACCCGTGCGATGTTTCCTAATAAACCAGGTGTACCATTGACCAAAAAAATCTACTACACGTGTACATTTTTTTGGAGACAGGATCTGCCAATTTTCTCTTTTCTCGCACACGAGTATTTTACGCGCTTCGTCTGTGTTGTGTGTTTCCCCCGCCCAAGTTTCAAGTTTCGCGGCGAAATTTTCATTAGGCGCACAATTTCAGAATTTATTCCTCCAACCACATCCCCACCCATCAAATTTCCTCAGTATCTCCCATGTTCCTCCGCCTCCCCTACTGGCAGCTCAAACCGCCGCCGCCACAACCACAGCTTCAACCACATCTAGGTTCTGCTCGGATCCAGTTAGTTAACCCACTGATCTCTATCACGGCCCCGGCCTGATTGATTAAATGGTGCCTGTGAAACATCCTCATGTCTCCAAATCCGCACCGCCCCTACCTCCAGAGCATCGCCGCGCAAGCCCAACCACATATCATGTGGAGGTCGAGGAGCTGATGGCGGTTCATGGCGCGATGGCCGTTGTGCATGTTGACCCGGAGGAACACCTCACCTCCGCCGCCGACGACATGGTGTAGGCTCTGGCCTAGATGAAGTGCCCCAGCGACTACCCCCAGGACTTAACATGTATGATCTAACTAGCTAAATTTTACCAATACCACTTGCAATGGCTATGTTTTGTACGGTTGATGTATTAAGCATGTTCGTGCCTTGTTTATTTCAGTACTGCACACTGTGTGATGTTCAAGTATTAACTGTCCAGCTCAATTTCACCAATACCAGCAACAAACTTACAATACATGACTCATGATATCACTAGAGATGCTGCCCATTTTCTATTTTTTGTGGATGCTAACCCTGTTGTACTTAACATGCCTGTCCATGTACTTACGCAGGGTCATAACAGCCGATTCTATTGTTTGCCATCGAGGTTAGCTGCATCCCATGTCTTACAGTATTTCACATCATTTGTGGAATTGCAGTTTAACTTCTACAATTTACTGGTTGCCTGTAAGTACACATGTCAGTGGCACTGATCCACGCTTCGACCCGGAGGAACAGCTCACCTCCGCCGCCGCTGACTTTGGGCAGGCTCTGGTCAAGATGAAGTACCCCAACAACTACCTCTCAGGACTTACCAAGTATGTACTCACTAGTTCAATCTTACCAATACCAGTTGTAATTAATGGCTGTGTTTTGTACGGTCGATGTATTAAGTATGTTGTAGTAAACATGCCTAACACGTTTTAGCTACGTTCCCTACCTTTTTATAGACAACTGGGCCATTCTCTGCTCTGGCAGCACCTGCCTTGTGATGTTTAACTCTGCCAATTGCATTTTTATGAGTACCGGTTTCAATGATTATTAAGCCTATTGCGATTAATAGTTGAATCCATTTTTAAATAGTTGTATTTCAATGGCTGCAAACTTACAAAACATGACTTAGGATGATGTTAAGCCTGTTGTAATTAACAGTTGTATCCATTTTTAATTTGTCCCTTGGCTACCATCCTACTCTCCGCAATGAAGATATACTAGAGATGTTGCACATTTGCTATTTTTGGTGGATGCTAATCCTGTTGTACTTAACATGCCTTTCCATGTACTTACGCAGGGCCATAACGGGCGATGTTGTTGTTTGCCGTCGAGGTTAGCTGCATCCCATGTCTTACAGTATTTGACATCAATTGTGCAATTGCAGTTTGGCTTCTAACATTTACTTGCTTCTTGCAGGTACACATGTCGGCGGCACTGATCCACGCTTCGACACGGAGGAAGAGCTCACCTCCGCCGCTGCTGACTTTGGGCGGGCTCTGGCCAAGATGAAGTGCCCCAGCAACTACCTCTCAGGACTTACCAAGTATGAACTCACCAGTTCAATCTTACCAATACCAGTTGCAATTAATGGCTATGTTTTGTACGGTCGATGTATTAAGCATGTTGTAGTAAACATGACTAACACGTTTTAGCTATTTTCCCTATCTTTTTATAGACAAATGTGCCATTATCTGCTCTGGCAGCACCTGCCTTGTGATGTATAACTCTGCCAACTGCATTTTTATCCATTAAGCATGTTGCAATTAACAGTTGTATCCATTTTTAAACAGTTGTATTTCAATGGCTACAAACTTACAAAACTTGATTGTTAAGCCTGTTGCACTTAACGGTTATATCATTTTTTTAATCCATCCCTTTGCTACCGTGCTACTCTTTCGCAATGAAGATATCACTACAAATGCTGCCATATTATTACCATTTATTATTTTTCATGGATGTTAACCCTGTTGTAGTTAACATTGGCTTTCCATGTACTTACACAGGGCTACAATGGGCGATGCTGTTGTTTGCCGTCGAGGTTAGCTGCGTCCCATGTCTTATACACCATCTGTTCCTAAATATAAGTATTTTTAGAGATTCCAATATAGACTACATAAGGAGCAAAATGAGTGAATCTAGATTCTAATCTATACTATATCTATGATTCTATATACATCCGTATGTAGTTCATATTGAAATCTCTAAAAATACTTGTACTTAGGAACGTAGGTACACTACAGGAATCAGGAACTTTGTCGTCCACCAAGGCTGACGGCAAAGGCATACAAGGCAGACGGCAAAGAACTTTGCCGTCAGCCAGCAGACGGCAACAGGTCCGGCTGAATAGGCTACGGCAAAGGGCTCTTTGTCGTCAGCTGGCGAACGGCAAAGATGAAAAAAGCTTTGTCATTAGCCAGCAGACGGCAAAGATCTTAGACGGCACACGTGGTAGTTTAGGTCCGTTAAGTGGTTAAAGGCGTGCTTTGCCATTCGCCAGCGGACATTAAAGATGCAAAGGCCTTTGCCGTCTGCTGGCTGACAGCAAATCTGACAAATAGGCCAGCCCCTAATTGCCAGGTTGCACAAGTAGCTGCTACATGGCAACTTTGCTGTCTGCTGGCAGACGGCAAAGCTCTCTGCCATCCGCCGGGAGACGGCAAAGTGTCTATATAGCCCCTATTTTTCTGTTTTTCTTAAATTCATTGAATTTTGGCAGAATTTCACACACACACACACACACACACACACACACACAGATATATATATATATATATGTACAGATTTCAAAATAATTTCAACAATAAGTTTCCAACAAGAGATATATACAAGTTTCCAACATTTCCAACAAGAGATATCCAACAAGTTTCCACAAATAACAAGGACTTCTTCTTCTTCTTCCTTCTTCTTCTTCTTCTTCTTCTTCTTCTTCTTCTTCTTCCTTCCTTCCTTCTTCTTCTAACTAAGGTAGGTAAAAATGCCATTTTTTAGCTAAGGTAGATAAAAATGCTAAGTGTGTAGGTCATTTTGTACCTAAGTGAGCTAATTATGTCATAAATGAAGTAGTTAGCTAATTATAGATCATTATTGAGCTATCCTAGGTTGTTATGCCATTTTGTACCTAAGTGAGCTAATTATGTCATAAATGAAGTAGCTAAGCTAATTATAGATCATTATTGAGCTATCCTAGGTTGTTATGCCGTTTTGTAATTATGTCATAAATAAGTAGCTAAGCTAGTTATAGATCATTATTGAGCTATCCTAGGTTGTTATGCCATTTTGTACCTAAATGAGCTAATTATGTCATAAATGAACTAGCTAAGCTAGCTATAGACCATTATTGAGCTATCATAGGTTGTTATATGCCATTTTCTAGCTAACAAAGCATTTGTTAAGCAAGACACTTGGGAAAACTTACCATGATCCAGGAGGTGAAGGGCCAGTCGGGGTTGCGCCACCATGAGACGGAGAAGGATCGGTCGATCCTTTGTGGGAGGTGTGCTGCACGAAAGATCATTTGCGATGTTTAGTTAGAATGATGCAACTGAAATGTGAATACTAGTAACTAATGACCATTCAAATGAAACTCACCGTGTCCGCTATAGCAATCTGGGGCATCGGCGGAGGGGTCTGGCCGGATTTCTCGCACACAGTCTGCACATTTTGTTTTCACAAGTCAGTCATATGAGTTAGTAATGAAACTAACATTGTGTGCATGATTTGACTAGTATGCGGGAGAAACTTACCACGAGCATCTCGTATAGGGCCCGGTGACTCGCGTCATTCTAGTTCCTCTCCACCTCCAACATATTAGCCATCCTCTCCTCCATCTGCCTCACCTTCTTGTCCGCCTGCCTGGTTACCTCCGCCACAAGCTCTTGGGCCCTAGCCTCGATAGCGAGATCCACTAGCCGTGGTCGAGGCCCCATCTTGGGAAGAGACTTCGTCTGACGCTTCTTGATCTTCGAGAGACTTCTAGGACAACGTATGAGCCCATCCCCAATGGCTACGTGGTCATGTTTCCTCCCATCACCAGATAGCATCATGAGCTCAGGATCAAAAGGACTCTGGCTCGGGTTGAAAGTCCTCGCCTTTCATCTCCTTCCCCCAGTCTCTATACCTCACAAGCTTGTTGTGGGAGGAGATGTTGGTGAAGCTCTCTGGTTGATTGAGGTCATCCTCCGAGAATGCCTTAGCCTTCTTGAACGGGGTACTATTTGCCATGGCATAGAGGTCGTACAGTGGCGGCATGTAATGCCCCGGGTCCGATGCGCCAGGTGTCTTCTACTTATTCGCCGTCATTGCTTTGTCACTTGCTTGCATGTTGCATTTTATCATGTCATCATGTGCATCTCATTTTGCATACATGTTCATCTCATGCATCTGAGCATTTTCCCCGTTGTCCGTTTCGCAATCCGGCACTCCTATGTCATCCGGCGTCCCCTTCTTGTCTCTTTTTGTGAGCGGGTGTTAAACATTCTCGGAATGGACCGAGGTTTGTCAAGCGGCCTTGGTATACCACCGGTAGACCGCCTGTCAAGTTTCGTTCCATTTGGAGGTCCTTTGATACTCCAACGGTTAATCGGGGAACCGTAAAGACCTCTTTTGTGTGCAGCCCAACACCCCTTCAAAGTGGCCCAATAACCCATCCAAACCCCCTCCATGTTGTCGGTCGTTCGATCACGATCGTGTGGGCGAAAACCGCTCCTCATTTGGACTCTCCTAGCTCCCTCTACCTATAAATTAGTCTTCCCCGTCCAAATCTAAGGCAAACTCCAACCCTAACCCTAACCGCCTCGAAATCCGTGCCTCCGCAGTGCCACCGCCGTCTCCCACCATGCGGGCCCGCCAAGACCATCTCTAGCCCGCCCGAGCCCATCTGGGCCCGAGCGCGCTGTCGCCCGCGCCCGCTCGCCGGGACCTCGCCGGACTTCGCCGGCCGCATCGCCGGAGCTCCCTGCCGCCCCGCCGCACGCCGCTCCTCCTTCCGCTCGCCGGCCTCCACCACCGCGCATGTCCCGTGTTCCTCTCGCGCCACAGCACCTCCCGCAGATCTCCTCCGCCGCCCTCACGCACCGCCGCCGCCTCCCGCACGCCGCCCCGCGCGCCGCCTGGCCCGAGCTCCTCCGCCCGAGCTCCTCCACCGCTCCACCGCCGCCCTTGGAGATCCGCTCGTCGCCGGCTGACCTCGTCATCGCCGGAAATGGACCGGCCTTCCCCGAATCAGGAGGTCCCCGGCCAGATCCGCCTCCTCCCTCCAGTTCCTGCCCGCCAGCGTCCGACTCCAGTCGCCGTCATCGCTGGCCGCCGCCGCCTTCTAGATCGGTCGGGAGGAGCCCGATCCCCTCCCCGTTGACCGCGTAGGGCCGCGTGGGCCTCGGCCTCCCCGGCCCATCTCCCTCAGCCTGCCTGGCCCGCTTGGTCTCCGCTGCGACCTGGGCCGAAGCCCATGGTGAGCCTTGCCTCTATCCAGCGCCCTGTGCATCGAATAGTATTTTACGCTCATCTGTTTTTTTTTCGAAAAACTGCCAAGTCCCTGATTTCCTTTATTCTGATGCTATGTTTGACCTGCCATATCTCCTATCATACTGCTCTGCTTTGCGTGCATAATATACCAAAATGTTCATCATGAGATGATCTACATTTCATTACAATGTGCCATGTTCATTTGAGTCCATTTTGATGCCCTAATAATCGCTGCAAGAGTGCTATATGATGTTAACCTGCTGAAACTGTTATAAATTGCTGTTTTGTCTTTTTCGTTGCATTTGATGTGTGCATCCTATGAGCATGACCTCTACATGTGTTTTGTGCTACATTATGCCATCTTTACAGTGGTGCCATCCATGTGTTGTTGTGATTGTTGTAGTGAGTGCATCGAGCTCGTGAAGTAGGGTACTTGTTGTTGCTGTTTTGCTAGGCTGAATCTGCTATATCATGATGCTATGTAAACCTGCTCCTACAAGTCATTCTATGCATAATCTGGAGATGTTCACTAAGGATGTTTTGTTATACATGTCATGCTCTATCCACTCATGCCCCTGGTTGCATTTATACCCTGTTGTAACTTGTTATTATCTTGCTCCAAACTTGCTAAATAGTGTTGTTGTCAGCCTGTTAATATTAAGTTCAATGTTTCCATGAGCTTGCTTTGCTAGTGGACCATGCACCCTATGAACTTGCTCTTGCCATTCTTAGCTTCATAAACATGCCTTATTACTGTTGGTTGCCTTGCCATGCCATGTTTTGCTCAGTGGTGAGTGGTACAAGCTCACCAACATGCCTACTTATTGTTTTCCCTGCCATGTATGAATATGTCATATAACTTGCCATGTTTACATGGGTGCCATCATATTTTCTGTGCCCTTTTGGCTCATGGTCAGTAAGGGACATTTGTTTTATGCATTTAGTAGATTCATGCCATGCCTTTGTTTGCCATGATATGTTCCTGTAGCATGTTGTTTGATAGCTCTAAACATTGCAACCTGATGTTATTTCTGCTAAGCCTGAAACTGTTATTATTTGCAATTTTTCCATGTCCTTTTGAGCATGTTCTAGTGTTTTCTAGAGACAGCTCAGTGTTCATGTTTTGTCATGCTTTACCTATACTTCATGTCCATGCCTTTTGTTTTCACGTTGAGATGTTGTAGCATATTGTTTTGATGCTTGCAATATGCCTAGTTGCTATTTTGGACAGCTTGTCCTTTAAACTTGTAGAGTGTATGTGTTGCATCGTTGCTCCGTTTTGAGTGTGCTCTATATGAAACTTGCTTGATTTTGCATGTAGTTCATATTATCATGTTGCATCCTTGTTTTGAGGTGTTTGCTTGATGTTTGGATGCATTTAGCATCAATGCCATGCTTAACTTGTTTTGCTCATATCTTCTAGGCCGTAGCTCCGAACTAAATGAACTTTATATGTAACTTGACTAGAATCTCGTGTAGATCATCTTGGTGCATCTTAACTTGCTGTTTAACAACTTGAACATAAGGTTTATTCAGATCTGGACCAATTTCGAAACTTGCATATGAGGACTTACCGGATTTGTTATATGTTGATTCCGGCCTCATTTAAACTTGTTTTGATGTGTTGCTCTTGTATGCATCATCTCTTGCCATGAGTAGCTTCATGTAGCCTTGTCATGCATCATACTTGGTTGAGCATCATGCCTTGTCATGTGTGGTGTATTTACCATGTTGTGTGCTTCTTCTCGATAGTTCCCGTTTCGTTGCGATCGTGAGGATTCTTCGTCTACGCTTGGTTCGTCTTCGTGGCTTCATCTTCTTCATTGACTCGTTCTTCTTCCTAGCAGGATTTCAGGCAAGATGACTGCTACCCTGGATCTCACTACTATCATTGCTATGCTAGTTGCTTCGTTCTATCGCTATGCTGCGCTACCTATCATTTGCTCTTCAAGCCTCCCAATTTGCCATGTCAGCCTCTAACCTTTTCACCCTTCCTAGCAAACCATTGCTTGGCTATGTTACTGCTTTTGCTCAGCCCCTCTTATAGCATTGTTAGTTGCAGGTGAAGTTGAAGATTGCTCCACGGTGGACAGGATTATGTTGGGATATCACAATATCTCTTATTTCATTAATGCATCTATATACTTGGTAAAGGGTGGAAGGCTCGGCCTTATGCCTGGTGTTTTGTTCCACTCTTGCCGCCCTAGTTTCCGTCATACCAGTGTTATGTTCCTGGATTTTGCGTTCCTTACGCGGTTGGGTGATTTATGGGACCCCCCTTGACAGTTCGCTTTGAATAAAACTCCTCCAGCAAGGCCCAACCTTGGTTTTACCATTTGCCTCACCTAGCCCTTTTTCCCTTGGGTTTCCGGAGCCCGAGGGTCATCTTTATTTACCCCCCCCCCCCCCCGGCCAATGCTCCTCCGAGTATTGGTCCAACCTGAGCGATGTCCGGCGCCCCCTGGGCAACCAGGGTCTATGCCAACCCGACGTCTGGCTCATCCGGTGTGCCCTGAAAACGAGATATGTGCAGCTCCTATCGGGATTTGTTGGCACATCGGGCGGCTTTGCTGGTCTTGTTTTACCATTATCGAAATGTCTTGTAAACCGGGATTCCGAGACTGATCGGGTCTTCCTGGGAGAAGGAATATCCTTCATTGATCGCGAGAGCTTATCATGGGCTAAGTTGGGACACCCCTGCAGGGTATTATCTTTCGAAAGCCGTGCCCGCGGTTATGTGGCAGATGGGAATTTGTTAATGTCCGGTTGTAGATAACTTGAAACCAGATCCGAATTAAAACGCATCAACCGTGTGTGTAGCCGTGATGGTCTCTTTTCGGCAGAGTCCGGAAAGTGAACACGGTTTTTTGTTATGGTTGACGTAAGTAGGAGTTCAGGATCACCTCTTGATCATTGCTAGCTTCACGACCATTTCGTTTGCTCTCTTCTCACTCTCATTTGCGTATGTTAGCCACCATATCATGCTTAGCGGCTGCTGCAACCTCACCACTTTACCCCTTCCTTACCCATTAAGCTTTGCTAGTCTTGATACCCTTGGTAATGGGATTGCTGAGTCCTCGTGGCTCACAGATTACTACAACAACAGTTGCAGGTACAGGTTATGCGATGATCTTGACGCGAGAGCGATGTTTGCCTGTTTGGAGTTCTTCTTCTGCTTCTTCTTCGATCAGGGGATAGGTTCCAGGTCGGCAGCCTGGGCTAGCAGGGTGGATGTCGTTTGAGTTTCTGTTTGTATTTCATCCGTAGCCGGATGGTGCTCTTATGTAAGATGATGTTGTATTCGTGTGGCATTGTATGCCTTTTGTATGTATCCCCATCTATTATGTAATGTTGATGTAATGATATCCACCTTGCAAAAGCGTATCTATATGCGGTTCTATCCTTGGTGTGACCTTCGAGTCTCGTTAGGATAGTATCGTATATTGGGCGTGACAAGTTGGTATCAGAGCCTCGACCGACCCTAGGAGCCCCCTTGATTGATCGTGCAGTTTGGCCGCTGTCGAGTCTAGAAGAAAACTATTTTCGGAGTCTAGTTATATCGGAGAGTAGGAATTCTTTTTACTCCTCAGCCCCTTCGTCGCTCTGGTGAGGAATCTTGACGTAGGTGTTTTGAGTTATTCCTCTTCCCCTTCAAATTTTTCTTTAGGATCACGTGGTTAGTTTCGTGAGTTGTCCATCCTCTTTTGTCCGGTGCATCTCTCGTCAAGTCGACTCGAACCTCTTTGTCTTTCGCGAGATCAATCCTCAGTTCTTCCTCCGACGTCGTTGTTTTTCCCGGTCCGAAGTTGTCTTTGTTTTTCCCACCCGCCATCCCTTCTTTGTCTCGGAACCGGAGTCCGTAACCGAGTATCCATCCTACTCGTGTGAAGTCATTGCTTTCTTTCCTCAATGATTTGAACCGATGATTTCTCTTCAAGTTATTCGTTAGTTCTCCCTTCCAAGTTGCTTTTGTTTTCCCACCCTCCCACCCCTTTTCATCTCGGAGTTTGAGTCTCTTTCGACCATCAGTTTCATTCGTGCAGAACCTCTTTAGTCTTCCGTAAATTATCTCAACCGGTGAATTCTCCTTTTGTTCGACATTCTTCATCTCTTTTTCTTCTCCGGTGGACTTAATTCAAGTTTTCAGGTTGATCATATTCTTTTCCTTGGATCAAGTGTTCTACTTGCTCGTTTGCCTCTCACCATTCAATCCTTCTGGAGTGTATAAGACATCTCAGGAGATTCGTCTGTGTTCCAATTAATTCGAGGTTGTCACCTCATTCAAATATTTCAATTGTACCGGTGCATCATCTATCTGTTCAACATTCCTTTTTCCAACGGTGTTTTTCTCTTCAGTGGGCCCTAACCCACAGGTCTTTTCCGAGGATCCTACCTAACTCTTCTAATTCCCCCGGAGTTATTCTCAATTCTTTCCAAGTGTGACGTAAGAATGAATTTCATTAGTCAGATCTTTTCCAAGATCAATTTCAAGTTCTTTTCATTGTTGGCTCAACCTCTTCGTTTTTCATTCTCCCAGAGTATCTTAGTAATTTCGGTGGTGTTTCTCGTCGTCATTCTCAACTTTGAAGATTGAGGAAGAGTTTCTCTAAATCTTGCCCGTTCTCTCGAAGATTCATGGTTCTAGTTCATGTTCCTCTCGAATTATTCCATTTATCAGATATTCTTTTCTTACTCATCCGGAGTATGTCAGTAGTTGTTTTCCCGTTTCTTTTCACCGGAGGCCATCATTCCAGAAGAATTCTTCACCCTCACATTTCAAGTAACATTATCCAATTATCCCGGCGCTTCGTTCAAGTGTTCTTTAATCAGCTCATGATCTCTTGTTCTTTTGCATCTAAATCCCCTCTAGTATATTGGTTCTTCTAATTCTTCCCGGTGGTTCATTCTATTTCATCAGTCATTTTTGAATTCTTACGGTGGTTTGTTCAAGATTTTTTTCCTTGATTATCAGGTTAATTCATTCGTTCTTTTCAATCCTACCGGTGGTTCATGAAGACTTTCTCAAGTTTTGTGCTATATTCCCCTTAATCCTTTTTCAACAAGAATAAGTAGTATGCAAAATCCATTGCTTGTCATCAATTTAATTTGACGAAGGATAAGCATACAATAAATCTTATTCTTATTTCACCCAAGTGAGTAATCCCTTTTCTTCGGAGTTTGTTCTTGATGAATAAATTCTAGTTCCAAGTGTCTTCATCTTTTATTTTTCGGAGTCCAAATTACTCGGCCATTTCGTCGGAACCTCCATCTAAATCACTGCAAGGCTTTAGTCTTATTCTTTTCTTCCTTCATTTCTATCTCATCATCCTTTTGTTACCGGAGTTCTTCATGGTGGTTCTTCATGATTTAATTCATTCTTCAAGTGTTCATCAAGATTTTGTTGGAGGAATTCAAGCATCTTTTCTTCTCGCGTCTTGAAGTGTAATTAATTCTCCGTATTCTTTTGAGTGGAGTTTTGCATTTCTTCGTTCTTCTCAGCTATTCAATCTTTTCCGCTTGTGGTCGGTTTATCACCTCAGAATTTCGAGACGTTTTTTATAAGTCCACAACAAGCTTATTCTTTTGTTGTTGATTTTCTCAACAACTCCGTTAAATCCTTCCTTCTAAGTTCTTTGCATTCAATTCTCTCAATTCTTCTGGAGGCATTGCGTTGTTCATCTCATCAAGTGTCATTCCATCTTCTCAAGCTTGTGTTCTATTCCTCCATGTTTCAGCCGGAGTGCTGCCTAAATCCGTTCAGTCTTATTCGTTCCTTATCTCGTTCTAACCGGAGTGGTTTCATAGTCTATCTGATTCCGTGAGCTTTCGATTCTCGTCATTCTCATCGTTCCTCTCTTCTTCTCGAGTGCTCTCGATTCTTTGCTTCTTCTCTTGAGTTTTTGTTTCACCTCATTCCTTTTTCCCTTCCATCTCGGTCCTAAGATCTCGGGACGAGATCTCTTGTTAGTGGAGGAGTGTTGTAACGCCCCGGGTCCGATGCGCCAGGTGTCTTCTAGTTATTCGCTGTCATTGCTTTGCCACTTGCTTGCGTGTTGCATTTTATCATGTCATCATGTGCATCTCATTTTGCATACATGTTCATCTCATGCATCCGAGCATTTTCCCCGTTGTCCGTTTTGCAATCCGGCACTCCTATGTCATCCGGCGTCCCCTTCTTGTCTCTTTTCGTGAGCGGGTGTTAAACATTCTCGGAATGGACCGAGGTTTGTCAAGCGGCCTTGGTATACCACCGGTAGACCGCCTGTCAAGTGTCGTTCCATTTGGAGGTCATTTGATACTCCAACGGTTAACCGGGGAACCGTAAAGGCCTCTTTTTGGTGCAGCCCAACACCCCTTCAAAGTGTCCCAATAACCCATCCAAACCCCCTCCATGCTCTCGGTCGTTCGATCACGATCGTGTGGGCGAAAACCGCTCCTCATTTGGACTCTCCTAGCTCCCTCTACCTATAAATTAGTCTTCGCCGTCCTAATCTGAGGCAAACTCCAACTCTAACCCTAACCGCCTCGAAATCCGTGCCTCCGCAGTGCCACCGCCGTCTCCCACCATGCGGGCCTGCCAAGCCCATCTCTAACCCGCCTAAGCCCATCTGGACCCGAGCACGCGGTCGCCCGTGCCCGCTCGCCGGGACCTCGCCGGACTTCGCCGACTGCATCGCCGGAGCTCCCTGCCGCCCCGCCGCACGCCGCTCCTCCTTCCGCTCGCCGGCCTCCACCACCGCGCACGTCCCGCGTTCCCCTCGCGCCGTAGCACCTCCCACGGATCTCCTCCGCCGCCCTCACGCACCACCGCCGCCTCCCGCACGCCGCCCCGTGCGTCGCCTGGCCCGAGCTCCTCCGCCCGAGCTCCTCCACCGCTCCACCGCCGCCCTTGGAGATCCGCTCGTCGCTGGCTGACCTCGTCGTCGCCGGAAATGGACCGGCCTTCCCCGGATCTGGAGGTCCCCGGCCAGATCCGCCTCCTCCCTCCAGTTCCTGCCCGTCGGCGTCCGACCCCGGTCGCCGTCATTCGTTGGTCGCCGCCGCCTTCCAGATCGGTCGGGGGAGCCCGATCCCCTCCCCGTTCACCGCGCGGGGCCGCGTGGGCCTCGGCCTCCCCGGCCCATCTCCCTCGGCCCGCCTGGTCCGCTTGGTCTCCGCTGCGACCTGGGCCGAAGCTTATGGTGAGCCTTGCCTCTATCCAGCGCCCTGTGCATCGAATAGTATTTTACGCTCATCTGTTTTTTTTTCCGGAAAACTGCCAAGTCCCTGATTTCCTTCATTCTGATGCTATGTTTGACCTGCCATATCTCCTAGCATACTGCTCCGCTTTGCGTGCATAATATACCAAAATGTTCATCATGAGATGCTCTACATTTCTTTACATTGTGCCATGTTCATTTGAGTCCATTTTCATGCCCTAATAATCGCTGCAAGAGTGCTATATGATGTTAACCTGCTGAAACTGTTATAACTTGTTGTTTTGTCTTTTTCGTTGCATTTGATGTGTGCATCCTATGAGCATGACCTCTACATGTGTTCTGTGCTACATCATGCCATCTTTACGGTGGTGCCATCCATGTATTTTTGTGATTGTTGTAGTGAGTGCATCGAGCTCGTGAAGTAGGGTACTTGCTGTTGCTGTTTTGCTAGGCTGAATCTGCTATATCATGATGCTATGTAAACCTGCTGCTACAAGTCATTCTGTGCATAATCTGGAGATGTTCACTAAGTTTGTTTTGTTATACATGTCATGCTCTATCCATTCATGCCCCTGGTTGCATTTATAGCCTACTGTAACTTGTTATTATCTTTCTCCAAACTTGCTAAATAATGTTGTTGTCAGCCTGTTAATATTAAGTTCAATGTTTCCATGAGCTTTGCTAGTGGGCCATGCACCCTATGAACTTGCTCTTGCCATTTTTAGCTTCATAAACATGCCTTATTACTGTTGGTTGCCTTGCCATGCCATGTTTGGCTTAGTGGTGAGTGGTACAAGCTCACCAACATGCCTACTTATTATTTTTCCTGCCATGTATGAATCTGTCATATAACTTGCCATGTTTACATGGGTGCCATCATATTTTCTGTGCCCTTTTGGCTCATGGTCAGTAAGGGATATTTGTTTTATGAATTTATTAGATTCATGCCATGCCTTTGTTTGCCGTTATATGTTCCTGTAGCATGTTGTTTGATAGCTCTAAACATTGCAACTTGATGTTATTTTTGCTAAGCCTGAAACTGTTATTATTTGCAATTTTTCCATGTCCTTTGGAACATGTTCTAGTGTTTTCTGGAGACAGCTCAGTGTTCATGTTTTGTCATGCTTTACCTATACTTCATGCCCATGCCTTTTGTTTTCATGTTGAGATGCTGTAGCATATTGTTTTGATGCTTACAATATGCCTAGTTGCTGTTTTGGACAGCTTGTCCTTTAAACTTGTATAGAGTGTATGTGTTGCACCGTTGCTCCGTTTTGAGTGTGCTCTATATGAAACTTGCTTGATTTTGCATGTAGTTTCATATTATCATGTTGCATCCTTGTTTTGAGGTGTTTGCTTGATGTTTGGATGCATTTAGCATCAATGCCATGTTTAACTTGTTTTGCTCATATCTTCTAGGCCGTAGCTCCGAACTAAATGAAATTTATATGTAACTTGACTAGAATCTCGTGTAGATCATCTTGGTGCATCTTAACTTGCTGTTTAACAACTTGAACATAAGGTTTATTCAGATCTGGACCAATTTCGAAACTTGCATATGAGGACTTACCGGATTTGTTATATGTTGATTCCGGCCTCATTTAAACTTGTTTTGATGTGTTGCTCTTGTATGCATCATCTCTTGCCATGAGTAGCTTCATGTAGCCTTGTCATGCATCATACTTGGTTGAGCATCATGCCTTGTCATGTGTGGTGTGTTTACCATGTTGTGTGCTTCTTCTCGATAGTTTCCCGTTTCGTTGCGATCGTGAGGATTCGTTCATCTACGCTTGGTTCGTCTTCAAGGCTTCATCTTCTTCATGAACTCGTTCTTCTTCCTAGCGGGATTTCAGGCAAGATGACCGCTACCCTGGATCTCACTACTATCATTGCTATGCTAGTTGCTTCGTTCTATCGCTATGCTGCGCTACCTATCATTTGCTCTTCAAGCCTCCCAATTTTCCATGTCAGCCTCTAACCTTTGCACCCTTCCTAGCAAACCATTGCTTGGCTATGTTACTGCTTTTGCTCAGCCCCTCTTATAGCGTTGTTAGTTGCAGGTGAAGTTGAAGATTGCTCCATGGTGGATAGGATTATGTTGGGATATCACAATATCTCTTATTTAATTAATGCATCTATATACTTGGTAAAGGGTGGAAGGCTCGGCCTTATGCCTGGTGTTTTGTTCCACTCTTGCCGCCCTAGTTTCCGTCATACCGGTGTTATGCTCCCGGATTTTGCGTTCCTTACGCGGTTGGGTGATTTATGGGACCCCCCTTGACAGTTCGCTTTGAATAAAACTCCTCCAGCAAGGCCCAACCTTGGTTTTACCATTTGCCTCACCTAGCCCTTTTTCCCTTGGGTTTCCGAAGCCCAAGGGTCATCTCTTTATTTACCCCCCCCCCCCGGGCCAGTGCTCCTCCGAGTGTTGGTCCAACCTGAGCGATGTCCGGCGCCCCCTGGGCAACCAGGGTCTATGCCAACCCGACGTCTGGCTCATCCGGTGTGCCCTGAGAACGAGATATGTGCAGCTCCTATCGGGATTTGTCGGCACATCGGGCGGCTTTGTTGGTCTTGTTTTTCCATTGTCGAAATGTCTTGTAAACCGGGATTCCGAGACTGATCGGGTCTTCCTGGGAGAAGGAATATCCTTCATTGATCGCGAGAGCTTATCATGGGCTAAGTTGGGACACCCCTACAGGGTATTATCTTTCGAAAGCCATGCCCGCGGTTATGTGGCAGATGGGAATTTGTTAATGTCCGGTTCTAGATAACTTGAAACCAGATCCGAATTAAAACGCATCAACCGTGTGTGTAGCCGTGATGGTCTCTTTTCGGCGGAGTCCGGAAAGTGAACACGGTTTTGGGTTATGGTTGACGTAAGTAGGAGTTCAGGATCACCTCTTGATCATTGCTAGCTTCACGACCGTTCCGTTTGCTCTCTTCTCGCTCTCATTTGCGTATGTTAGCCACCATATCATGCTTAGGCGCTGCTGCAACCTCACCACTTTACCCCTTCCTTACCCATTAAGCTTTGCTAGTCTTGATACCCATGGTAATGGGATTGCTGAGTCCTCGTGGCTCACAGATTACTACAACAACAGTTGCAGGTACAGGTTATGCGATGATCTTGACGCGAGAGCGATGTTTGCCTATTTGGAGTTCTTCTTCTGCTTCTTCTTTGATCAGGGGATAGGTTCTAGGTCGGCAGCCTGGGCTAGCAGGGTGGATGTCGTTTGAGTTTCTGTTTGTATTTCATCCGTAGCCGGATGGTGCTCTTATGTAAGATGATGTTGTATTCGTGTGGCATTGTATGCCTTTTGTATGTATCCCCATCTATTATGTAATGTTGATGTAATGATATCCACCTTGCAAAAGCGTATCAATATGCGGTTCTATCCTTGGTGTGACCTTCGAGTCTCGTTAGGATAGTATCGCATATTGGGCATGAGACGGCACCTCCTTCCTGTTGTATTTTGCCTGAAAGAGATGAACAGGGGTAAATTAGTAATTAAAGCTAGCACGAAGAATGAAATTGCATGAATCAAACCACATACCAAGTGATCCCCGTACTCAAATAGGCTGCAGCTCCCTTGATGGTGCGGCAGACCTCGCATCTGGGCACGCTTGTCCCTGGCCTTGTTGTGGGTGGCTAGCCATTGGGGAGAGCACCACTCATCCACCAACCTCTCCCAATAGTCCATCTTATCCGCACACCATCTCGGGGGCACCTAAGTTAGATAAAGAGAAATTTCAGCGCTAAGCCTATGAATCAAATCAAGGAAACTGGTACAAGGCCTTAAGAATAGGTAATTACCGTCATGTACTTCTCCTTACTCACATACTTGAGGCAGCACTTCTTCTTCTGCCTCCTGATGTTAGTCGAGGCGTAGTAGTCTCGGACAGCCTGGACCCGAGCCTCGTGCCGTGTGTTCTGAAGTAGGCGCTTGCACTCGGCTTCGAGAACCATAGCCGCCTCCGTCTCTTGTTCCTCGAGACACCTGTAGAAGGTCTGCAATCAAACAAGACAACACCGATCACTAGTACAATCACTAGGTACTGTTGATTTTTAATTTTGTAAAGGAGAACTTACCCAAAGCCACTGTCTCACAATGTCGGCCGCCGTCTCACACACGACACCATCAACCATCTCCCCCGGCGGGGCCGGGCAGCCTATTACAGCTCCCAGGTGAGTGCTAGCTATCGAATCTCACCCTCACCGGGCAACGTGACCCACCCCGGGAAGTAGTGCCGGACTAGAGTACCAAGGACCTGGTTGGGCCTACGGACCTTATCTGAGTGTACCCAAGCCCTGCAGTATGACAAGGCCAACACATTAGATATTAATTTGAACAAACATGAAGGCAAAAGGTTAAAAAGAGTAAATTAATGCACTTACTTCCCCCCGTTAGGCTAAATCAACCACCTCTGGTCATGGGTTGCCGGCACGGATGGTAGCTTAGTACTACCACGCTGGTAGACCCTCTTGCCCTCCTCAACCCGCTCGCTCTCGTTGTAGATATCCTCAGATAAGGTCTCGTCGAGATCATCATCATGGTCGCTAGTCTCCGGAGTCACGTGGGACAAAGACTCTGGGACCCTAGTCTCTTGGGAGGAAGACTATGGGACTTGAGTCTCCTGGGAGGAAGACACTGCGACCCGAGGCTCGGCGACCAGAGCCTCGTTGACCCGTGGCTCGGCGACCAGAGGCTCGTCATCCCGAGGCTCATGGACCGGAGCCCGACATGGGTCCACCTGAGATGGAGCACTCTGGTGGTCCGAAGACTCAGCAGGTGGTGGCGCCGAGGAAGGCAGAACAACCTTCCTACATCTTCTAGTGCCCCGTCCACCTCTACCCCTCTTCTTTCCCCGCCTCCTCTCCCGTCTGAAGAAGAAGCACCTGCTGAAGGTGCTGGGGGGTGTGCATGCTGTCTACCAGCGCCCTCCAAAGATTGTGGGGTAGAATAACAACACCCCTCCCACACGCCGAGTTAGGAGGATCGGAGCGCTCTCGACCCAAGCCCACCATATGTCAACACCTGCAATGAGAAAGAGTAAACGAAATTAGTACAACATAAACATAAAAAAATAGTGTGTATCATCATCATGAACATAATAAAAATTTCAGGGTGTCGTGTCGGGGGTCGAGGGGTCAGAGTGTCAGGGTGTCATGTCGAGGGTCGAGGGGTCGGGGTGTCATGGTCGAGGTTCGAGGGGTCGGGGTGTTGGGGTCAGGGGGTCGGGGGGTCGGGGTCGGGATGGAAAATCCTCGACCCCTTGACCCTCGACACGACACCTTGACCCCTTGACCCTCGACACGACACCCCGACCCCTCGACCCTCGACCCCAACACCCCGACATTTATTTAACTAAAACCTAACACTAATCTAATATAATATGATCTAATCTAGCTAACTATATATCTAATATATCTATTATCTAAAAAAGAAAAGAAAAAACAGAAGAAGAAAAAACAGAACTCCTCCTCCTCCTCCTCTTCTTCTTATTTTTTTTCTTCCTTAGTTTAGTTTTTCCTCTTTTATTCACATCGTCTCCTCTTTTTCTTCTTCTTCTCCTCCTCCTCCTCTTCTTCTTCTTCTTCTTCTTCTTCTTCTTCTTCTTCTTCTTCTTCTTCTTCCTCTTCCTCCCCCTTCTACTTATTCTACTTTTCTTCTTCTTTTTTCATATTTTTTCACTTCCTTTAATTATGACTATTTAACTAAAACCAAACACTAATCTAATATAATCTAATCTAGCTAACTATATAACCTAAACTAATTAAACCTAAACCTAAACTAAAAACCTAAACTATTTAAACTAATTAAACTAAATAACCTAAACTAATTAAACCTAAACTGAAAAAACTTAAACTAAAAAACCTAATCTAAAAAGAAAAGAAAAACAAAAAAACAGAAAAGAAAATAGGACAGGGGGCAGGGGCTCACCGTGGGGGCGGCGATGGGTCGAGGAGGGGGCGGCAACGGGGCGGCGAGGAGGCGGGGCGGCGACGGGGCGGGGAGGCCGCGGCGACGGGCGGCGCTCCTGAGGGGGCGGTCAACCCACGGCTGCGGCAGGGAGACGGCGGCGGGGAGGCCCGGGAGGGGGCTGGGAAGGCAGGGAGGGGCGGCGACGGGGCGAGGAGGGGCGGCGGCGATGGCACGAGGAGGGTGCGGTGGCGATGGCGTGGGGTGGGGTGGCATGAGGGAGGAAGAAAGAGGAGAGGATACAGAGAGAGAGGGCGACGGCGGGGGCACGGCCGTTAAGTCAATTTGGAAGCTTTGTCGTCCGCCCCCTCTTTGCCGTCTGCTAGCAGATGACAAAGAAAGATTTGTCGTCTGCTAGCGGACGGCAAAGAGGGGCCCCGTTTGGGGTTGATAGCCAGTGGGCCAAACCCCCTCTTTGTTGTCTGCGAGCTGACGGCAAATCTTTCTTTGCCGTCCGCTAGCAGACGGCAAAGAGATGGCTTATGGCAAAGCCAGACTTTGCCGTCCACTGCCTCTTTGTCGTCCGCTTTCTGCTGGCTTATGGCAAAGCCTACCTTTGCCGTCAGCTAGCAGACTACAAAGAATGGGCGGACAACAAATCTGCTGATTCCAGTAGTGGTAGTTGTATTTTACATCATTTGTGCAATCTCAGTTTAGCTTCTAACATTTACTGGTTTCTTGTAGGTACATATATGAGCGGTACTGATCCACGCTTCGATCCCTTTTGCGTATGGGGCAATGAGATATTCATGAACAAGTTTCAAGTGAGGAAACTAAGAAAGATTGTTAGGAGAAATAAAGGGGTGATGGGAATTAAGCTCTTTATTTATACTTTGTCCAAGACAACAATGAACTTTAGGATGGTAAGTAATGTGTTGCCTTTCCCCCTGCCCACAACAAGTTACTCTATTAGACCTTAGTATCTAATATTTTTCTCTTTTCAGTGGTTTTCAAAACTATTTATTGATGATTACCTTGCAAACTACATGACCGGAGTGGAGGCAACTAAGGTTAAAGTATATAATTCATGCTACCATGATAATGCTCTAGAATTCTTCCTGAAGGCGGTGAAGGATGGGCGGGCGATCGTCACAAGGGGTTGGACAAAAGTTGTTCGTGCCTATGGCATGCAGGAAGGCACATTATGGGCATTCCTCTTCTTCAACACCATCGATAGTCAAAATGATTTACACTTGTCTCTTCACGTTTACCGCCTCTAAATATTGTGGTTCATCATTGTTAATTGTTGTCTAATCCTGTAATTACTGAACATATTGTACTAACAATTTTATTTATGGATTCGTTGTTGAACCATTGTGCTGAGAATTTGTATTGCACATTTCATATTTCAAAATTTCCAATTCGAATAATAAATTACAGGGATAAATAAAATATACAGGAGCGAATAAAATAATGTGCACATGGTTAGAAAGAAAACAACGTGTGCGATGAAAAAAAGAGAACAAACCGTTCTTTGACATGAAACGTTTGCGATGCCCGACGGACGCACACATGGTTTCGTCTCATATGATTGTGTGATTCATGGTAATACGGCAAACATTTCAAACCAGTGTGCGTGTGTCATAGGAATACCAACCGCACAAAGTTAAGAAAATGGACACGTTGGCGTTAGTAGAGGGACCGCACACATTTTACATTCTTGAACCTTGTGCGATAACGTACCTATCACAAACATATCGGTAGATTAAATATTGATGTCCACCTTTTTCGCATGAATATAGCAGCGTAATCATTTGGGATGTCTCTCTGATCAGAAACGTAACATCGAGATGTAACATGTGGGACTGGGGCGGCTTCTCATATGTTTATTCTATGGCGATCATCAGTCATCGCTCGCCCATCCCCGACGGTTTCTGGGTCGTGTGGGAAGGACCCGCTATCACCCAGACTCACTTGGGGACGGTTCCAAATGCCATCGTGGAAAGGGGTTAAAACCATTTGTATAGCACCTTACAGTACCAGTGTGAAAATTTGGATCAAGGGAGAGCAAGTATTTCTGAGATTGTGAGGGATGCAGGGGCAGGAGTAACAAGGCGGGGCTACTGAAAATTTGAATCAAGGGTGAGCAGATATTTTTTAGATTGCGAGGGATGCAAAGGCGGGAGTAACAAGGCGCGGCTACTGAAAATTTTAATCTAGGGAGAGCAGATATTTTTGAGATTGCGAGGGATGCAAAGGTGGGAGTAAAATGTCGGGGCTACTGAAAATTTGAATATAGGGATTGAAGCATAGCGGGAGTAACAGACATCGCACATGGTCCGCACATACTAATCGTGTGCTATCAAACATAAAAACCTTCCAGGCGGTAGATATTTTCGAGATTACGAGGCAGTATATATTTTCGAGTGCGGGGGGCTAGCCTCATGGAGCCCAATCTATTGTGCTGATGTGAGTGACTATAGGGGCACGGGCGTGGCACACGGGTAGTCTGACCAAATCGTGTCTGTTGCATACCCAATCACAGACGGTTTCTACATCCAACTTGTGTGCTGTTTATAAACTTGGCAAAAAGAATAACATGGGAATGGGTTAGAACACGAACACACTTGCATGTGGACCAAATATATGTATGAAAGGGTGGTTTGATGTCCGAATACCCAATGCACAACTTTGATGTGGCACCTGTCGCACAAAGCGCACAGTATTGCTAGTCAGCCACCCCCTACGAACCCCACTTCGTGTCGGCGGTAAGGGAATCCTAGCTATGAATGCATGCCCCCAGATAGTTAGGTTTGAAATCTCACCCTACCGTAAAACAAAACCTATAGGAGTCCATCATATATATGGTCAAACTTCCCCTTTCGCTTCCGGACAAAGATGGACCGTGTGCCGACCCACAAATGTGTGTTTGTCGCCGAAGATGGGTGAGATCACATATGAACCACCTGCAAGTGGCCCTATACTATAAGTATGAAAAGGTGTGGTGTGATATTTAACTACTATTCACAACTTTGATGTGGCACATGTGCCTCAAAAAATAACCGGACTTCCCCGACCCCATGGAGGTTGCGGGTAGTGCGAAGTAGCCCTCCCACATGCACACACAAGCGTCGTGGGGGGGAGGGCATCTCACCAAGACGTATTGAAACACAGACTAAACAGAATCCAACTTGATCGTATAACCTCTCTCGCTCATTGTTGGTCAAAGTGATGGACGTCCACACGGCTCTGCAAAATGGACTAGCTTGTCACCGATAACCTCATAAGGGAGTACTTTCTGAAGACAAAACCCACTCTCTGCATGTGGCCAAATTTTGTATATGGAAGTGGTGTGTGTGGTGTTTGAATATGCAATGCGCTAATTTGATGTGGCACCATGCTTTGGAACCGTAAAATCCCCACACTGAGCGAGGGTTCACGATGCGTAGCATGCATGTGCTCAAACTTAATTAGGCATGGAATGATCGACCTACTATACAGTAACACAAACCAAAGAAGAAGAATCCACCCTGGTAACCTTTACCGTCATCGGTCAAAATGATGGACGTCCACACTGGCCCACGAATATATATAGGCTTGCCGCCCATAACCAAGCGAGTGAGAGTGTCCAAAGACAACCATTACATGCATGTGTCCTAAACATATTTATGGAGGTGCATGATGCATGTATATGTGTTGAATACCTAATGCACAACATTTATGTGGTGCATGCGTTCAAAATCGCAAAGGTCCCCACAGAGAGCAAGAGGTTCATGACGTGTCGTGTGCTCGCCCCCCTCAATCCAGCAGGATGGATTCATGTGTACACATACACTATTATATATGTAATCTCACATCATCACCTATATCGCGAGACAAACAAAAATTAATCCCCTCCCAAGTCAAAATAATTAACCTCTCTCGCTGTCGATGAAAGTGATGGACCAAGCGGGCCGACAGATGGAAGCATCGCCAATAACCACGTGAGTGAGTGCCATAGGACAACCACCTCGCTTGGATGTGTGCCAAACCATATATGTCGAGAGATGTGTGGTTGTGATGTTTTCAATACCTAATGCACAATGATACGTCTCCAACGTATCTATAATTTTTTATTGCTCCATGCTACTTTATCTACTGTTTTAGGCAATATTGGGCTTTATTATCCACTTTTATATAATTTTTGGGACTAACCTATTAACCGGAGGCCCAGCCCAGGTTTGTTGTTTTATGCCTATTTCAGTGTTTCAAGGAAAAGGAATATCAGACGGAGTCAAAATGGAATGAAATCAACTGGAGAAATTAATTTGGGAAGGAAACCCACCTGATGGACTTGGACCCCACGTCAGAAGATACGGGAGGTGCTCACGAGGGTGAGGGGCGCGCCCTCCCACCCTAGGCGCGCCCCCTGCCTCGTGGGGCCCCCGTAGCTCCACCGACGTACCCCTTTCACCCATATATACCTACGTACCCTAGAACTTCCAGAACAGAAGATAGATCGGGAGTTCCGCCGCCGCAAGCCTCTGTAGCCACAAAAAACCAATCGGGACCCTGTTTCGGCACCCTGTCGAAGGGGGATCCCATCACCGGAGGCCATCTTCATCATACGGCGCTATCCATGACGAGGAGGGAGTAGTTTACCCTCGGGGCTGAGGGTATGTACCAGTAGCTATGTGTTTGATCTCTCTCTCTCTCGTGTTCTCTCTCGTGTTCCTCTATGGCACGATCTTGATGTATCCCGAGCTTTGCTATTGTAGTTGGATCTTATGATGTTCTCCCCCTCTACTCTCTTGTGATGAATTGAGTTTCCCCTTTGAAGTTATCTTATCAGATTGAGTCTTTTATGAACACTTGATGTATGTCTTGCGTGGGATAACCGTGGTGACAATGGGTTATTCTATTGATCCACTTGATGTATGTTTTGGTGATCAACTTGCGGGTTTCGTGACACTTGGGAACCTATGCATAGGGGTTGGCACACGTTCTTGACTCTCCGGTAGTAGCTTTGGGGCACTCTTTGAAGTACTTTTATGTTGGTTGGATGAATCTGAGATTGTGTGATGCATATCGTATAATCATGCCCACGGATACCTGAGGTGACAATGGAGTATCTAGGTGACATTAGGGTTTTGGTTGATTTGTATCTTAAGGTGTTATTCTAGTACGAACTCTTTTATAGATCGATCCGAAAGAATAGCTTTGTGGTGGTTTCATACCCGACCATAATCTCTACGTTTGTTCTCCGCTATTAGTGGCTTTGGAGTGACTCTTTGTTGCATGTTGAGGGCTTGTCATATGTTCTATCTATGTTATTATTGTTGAGAGAACTTACACTAGCGAAAGTATGAACCCTAGGCCTTGTTTCCTATCATTGCAATACCATTTACGCTCACTTTTATCTCTTGTTACCTTGCTGTTTTTATATTTTCAGATTACAAAAACCTTTATCTACTATCTATTTTGCACTTGTATCTTCATCTATTCGCCGAACTAGTGCACCTATACAATTTACCATTGTATTGGGTGTGTTGGGTACACAAGAGACTTTTTGTTATTTGGTTGCAGGGTTGTTTGAGAGAGACCATCTTCCTCCTACGCCTCCTACGGATTGATAAACCTTAGGTCATTCACTTGAGGGAAATTTGCTACTGTCCTACAAACCTGTGCACTTGCAGGCCCACCAACGTCTACAAGAAGAAGGTTGTGTAGTAGACATCAAGCTCTTTTCTGGCGCCGTTGCCGGGGAGGTTAGCGCTTGAAGGTATATCTTTAGATCTTGCAATCGAATCTTTTTGTTTCTTGTTTTAGCACTAGTTTATTTTATAAAAGAAAACTACAAAAAAAATGGAGTTAAGTTTGTCTCAAACGCTTCACCTTTTTAATATCTTTCGTGAGTATGATGGAAAGGATAATTGTGCTCAAGTGCTAGAAGAAGAAGTCTCTAAAATGTTTGGCACTAAATATGTGAATGATGAGCATGATTGCAATGTTGTTAGTATGAATTCCTTGAATATCCATTATGCTAATGATATGCAAAGCCACAAGCTTGGGGAAGCTATGTTTGATGAAGATGATATTTTTTGTCCCCCAAGCTTTGATGAGCAAATTTACTATGATGAAAGCATGCCTCCTATCTATGATGATTATTGTGATGATACGTATGCCATAAAGAAGAAGTTTGCTTATGAGGAGAGTAGTAAAATTTCTATGCTAGTAGATCATGAAAAGAATGTTTTAGGTGCTGGTTATATTGTTGAATTCATTCATGATGCTACTAAAAATTATTATGAGAGAGGAACATATGCTTGTAGGAATTGCAATAATGACAAGTTTCCTCTCTATGTGCTTAAATTCTTGAAGTTATGCTTGTTGTGCCATCCTATGCAAGATGATTATTGTTCCCATAAGTTGTTTTCTCACAAAATATCTATGCATAGGAAGTGGGTTAGGCTTAAATGTGCTAGTCATATGCTTCATGATGCTCCCGTTATGTTTCAATTCTTATCTTTTATGTGAGCATCATTGTCATCATCATGCCTAGCTAAAAGGCATTAAAGAAAAGCGCTTGTTGGGAGACAACCCAATATTTATCCTTACTGTTTTTGTGCGTCCACATGATTATGCTACTGTAGTAATCATGTTTTATATCTTTTGTTTCAATAAAGTGCCAAGTAGAACCTTTGGGAAGACTTGGGTGAAGTTTATGTGATCTTGCTGTGAAAAACAGAAACTTTAGCGCTCACGAGTATAGCTGCCATTTTTTACTGGAGAGAGATTTTAGGTTGATTCTTTTTGCAGATAATTAATAGACAAATTTCTCAGGTCCAGCAATTTATTTCATAATTTTTGGGGTTCCGGAAGTATACGTTTTATATAGATTACTACAGACTATCCTGTTTTTGACAGATTCTGTTTTCTATGTGGTGTTTGCTTATTTTGATGAATCTATGAGTAGTATCGGAGGGTATGAACCATAGATAAGTTGAAGTACAGTAGATATTACACCAATATGAATTTAGAATGAGTACATTACAGTACCTAAGTGGTGGTTTTATTTTCTTATACTAACGGAGCTTACGAATTTTGTTTTGAGTTTTGTGTGGTTGAAGTTTTCAAGTTTTAGGTAACGATTCGATGGACAATGGAATAAGGAGTGGAAAGAGCCTAAGCTTGGGGATGCCCAAGGCACTCCAAGGTAATATTCAAGGACAACCAAGCAACTAAGCTTGGGGATGCCCCGGAAGGCATCCCCTCTTTCGTCTTCGTTCATCAGTAACTTTACTTGGAGCTATATTTTTATTCACCACATGATATGTGTTTTGCTTGGAGCGTCAATTTCTTTTGTTAGTTTTTGCTTAGTTTTAGTTAGAATAATGTTTTGCCTCTTTAGTTTCAATAAAAAAGTCAAGGATAGCCTTTGCAATGCTTATTTTGCTAGTTTGCATGTTGCTGTTTGAAAACAGAAAGTTTACCGCTGTTGCAAAAATTCCCTAGAAAAGTCAGAGCATGGTCGAACGTTGAATCTTTTTGCATATTGAGCTCTGACAAATTTATTACAGTGGGAATTTTAGTTCATAATTTTTGTAGTCAGGGAAGTATGGATACTCTTGCATTTTTTACAGACTGTACTGTTTTGACAGATTGCTGTTATGTTTGCGTTGTTTGCATATGTTTGCTTGTTTAATGATTCTATTTGATGGTAGGAGTATTAAATATGCAGAGGCATTTAGTATTCAATGTTGAATAATAATTTTAGTGATTTGTTACAGTAGAAAATGACAGGGTTTTGCATTGGTTTATACTAACCTATCTCACGAGTTCTTGTTGAGTTTGTTGTGAATAAAGCTTTTGATAAAAAGAGAAACCATGATATGAGAGGAATTAAGGAGACACCAAAGCTTGAGCTTGGGGATGCCCAAGGCACCCCAAGATAATATTTCAAGAAGTCTCAAGCATCTAAGCTTGGGGATGCCCCGGTAGGCATCCCACCTTTCTTCTTCAACAACTATCGGTTAGTATCGGTTGAGCCTAAGTTTTTGCTTCTTCACATGAGTTGTGCTATTCTTGCAATGTGGTTTTCTTTAGCTTTGCTTGATGTTTTAATAAGTATCAAGATCTGAAATTCTTTAATGAGAGAGAGCCTTACACAAATTATAATTTGCTAGAATACTCTATGTGCTTCACTTATATGCTTTGAGCGTGATAATTTTTTGCTCTAGTACTTCACTTAGATCTTTTAGAGCACGGTGGTGGATTTGTTTTAAAGAAACTTGATCTCTCATGCTTCACTTAGATTATTTTGAGAGTCATTAATAGAATGGTAATTTGCTTAATGTTAATATACTTAGTGTTCAAGATATGTGAAACTTTTTTTTGAGTGAATTGAATACTAAGATAAATTTAATGCTTAATAATTGTTTTGAGATATGGAGGTAATAATATCAAAGTCGTGCTAGTTGAGTAGTTGTGAATTTGATAAATACTTGTGTTGAAGTTTGCAAGTCCCGTAGCATGCATGTATGGGTAAAGTTGTGTAACAAATTTGAAGCATGAAGTGTACCTGGCTTGTGCATCCTTATGAGTGGCGGTCGGGGACGAGCGATGGTCTTTTCCTACCAATCTATCCCCCTAGGAGCATTGTGCGTAGTACTTGATTTTGGATGGCTTCTAAACTTTTGCAATAAGTATATGAGTTCTTTTGACTAATGTTGAGTCCATGGATTATACGCACTTTTACCTTTCCGCATTTGCTAGCCTCTTCGGTACCGTGCATTGCCCTTTCTCACATTGAGAGTTGGTGCAAACTTCGCCAGTGCATCCAAACCCCGTGATATGATACGCTCTTTCACACATAAACCTCCTTATATCTTCCTCAAAACAGCCACCATACCTACCTATTATGGCATTTCGATAGCCATTCCGAGATATATTGCCATGCAACTTTCCACCGTTCCGTTCATCATGACATACTTTACTTTTGTCATATTGCCATTGCATGATCTTGTAGTTGACATCGTATTTGTGGCAAAGCCACCATGCATTATTTTTCATACATGTCACTCTTGATTCATTGCACCATCCCGGTACACCGCCGGAAGCATTCATATAGAGTCATATCTTGTTCTAGTTTCGAGTTGTAATATCAAGTCGTTGTAATAAAAGTGTGATGATCATCATTATTAGAGCACTGTCCCAAGTGAGGAAAGGATGATGGAGACTGTGATTCCCCCACAAGTCGGGATGAGACTCCGGACGAAAAAAAAGAGGCCAAGGAAGCCCAAAACAAAAGAGGCCAAAAAAAGGAGAAAAGGCCCCAAAAAAATGAGAGAAAAAGAGAGAAGGGGCAATGTTACTATCCTTTTACCACACTTGTGCTTCAAAGTAGCACCTTGTTCTTCATGTAGTGAGTCTCATATATTTGTGTTTCAAAGTAGCACCATGTTTTTCATATAGTGAGTCTCATAAAATTGTGCTTCAAAGTAGCACCATGTTTTTCATATAGTGAGTCTCATATATTGTCTTGTTCATATTAGTGGGAATTTTTCATTATAGAACTTGGCTTGTATATTCCTACGATGGGCTTCCTCAAATGCCCTAGGTCTTCATGAACAAGCAAGTTGGATGCACACCCACTAGTTTTCTTTTGTTGAGCATTCATAGCTCTAGTGCATCCATTGCATGGCAATCCCTACTCCTCAGGTTAACATCAATTGATGGGCATCTCTATAGCCCGTTGATTATCCTCGTCAATATGAGACTTTCTCCTTTTTTTGTCTTCTCCACACAATCCCCATCATCATATTCTATTCCACCCATAGTGCTATATCCATGGCTCGCGCTCATGTATTGCGTGAAGGTTCAAAAAGTTTGATATTATTTAAGTATGAAACAATTGCTTGGCTTGTCATCGGGGGTATAGAAGTTGGGAACATCTTTGTGTGACAAAAATGAAGCACAGCCTAACTATATGATTTTGTAGGGATGAACTTTCTTTGGCCATGTTATTTTGAGAAGACATGATTGCTTTGATTAGTATGCTTGAAGTATTATTATTTTTATGTCAATATGAACTTTTTTCTTGAATCTTTCGGATCTGAATATTCATATCACAATTAAGAAGATTTACATTGAAATTATGCCAAAGTATCACTCCGCATAAAAAATTCTTTTTTACCATTTACCTACTCGAGGACGAGCAGGAGTTAAGCTTGGGGATGCTTGATACGTCTCCAACGTATCTATAATTTTTGATTGCTCCATGCTACTTTATCTACTGTTTTAGGAAATATTGGGCTTTATTATCCACTTTTATATTATTTTTGGGACCAACCTATTAACCGGAGGCCCAGCCCATATTTGCTGTTTTATGCCTATTTCAGTGTTTCGAGGAAAAGGAATATCAGACAGAGTCACAACGGAACGAAATCAACTAGAGAAGTTAATTTTGGAAGGAAACCCACCTGATGGACTTGGACCCCACGTCAGAAGATATGGGAGGTGCTCACGGGGGTGGGGGCGTGCCCTCCCCCCTGGGCGTGCCCCCCTGCCTCGTGGGGCCCCCGTAGCTCCACCAACGTACCCCTTTCACCCATATATACCTACGTACCCTAAAACTTCCAGAACAGAAGATAGATCGGGAGTTCCACCGCCGCAAGCCTCTGTAGCCACCAAAAACCAATCGGGGCCCTGTTCCGGCACCCTGCCGGAGGGGGATCCCTTCACCGGAGGCCATCTTCATCATCCCGGTGCTATCCATGACGAGGAGGGAGTAGTTTACCCTCGGGGCTGAGGGTAGGTACCAGTAGCTATGTGTTTGATCTCTCTCTTGTGTTCTCTCTCGTGTTCCTCTATGGCACGATCTTGATGTATCCCGAGCTTTGCTATTGTAGTTGGATCTTATGATGTTCTCCCCCTCTACTCTCTTGTGATGAATTGAGTTTCCCCTTTGAAGTTATCTTATCGGATTGAGTCTTTTATGAACACTTGATGTATGTCTTGCGTGGGATAACCGTGGTGACAATGGGTTATTCTATTGATCCACTTGATGTATGTTTTGGTGATCAACTTGCGGGTTTCGTGACACTTGGGAACCTATGCATAGGGGTTGGCACACGTTCTTGACTCTCCGGTAGTAGCTTTGGGGCACTCTTTGAAGTACTTTTATGTTGATTGGATGAATCTGAGATTGTGTGATGCATATCGTATAATCATGCCCACGGATACTTGAGGTGACAATGGAGTATCTAGGTGACATTAGGGTTTTGGTTGATTTGTATCTTAAGGTGTTATTCTAGTATGAACTCTTTTATAGATCGATCCGAAAGAATAGCTTTGTGGTGGTTTCGTACCCGACCATAATCTCTACGTTTGTTCTCCGCTATTAGTAGCTTTGGAGTGACTCTTTGTTGCATGTTGAGGGCTTGTCATATGTTCTATCTATGTTATTATTGAGAGAACTTACACTAGCGAAAGTATGAACCCTAGGCCTTGTTTCCTATCATTGCAATACCGTTTACGCTCACTTTTATCTCTTGTTACCTTGCTGTTTTTATATTTTCAGATTACAAAAACCTTTATCTACTATCTATTTTGCACTTGTATCTTCATCTCTTCGCCGAACTAGTGCACCTATACAATTTACCATTGTATTGGGTGTGTTGGGGACACAAGAGACTTTTTGTTATTTGCTTGTAGGGTTGTTTGAGAGAGACCATCTTCCTCCTACGCCTCCTACGGATTGATAAACCTTAGGTCATCCACTTGAGGAAAATTTTCTACTGTCCTACAAACCTGTGCACTTGCAGGCCCAACAACGTCTACAAGAAGAAGGTTGTGTAGTAGACATCACACAACTTTTTGATGTGGCGTTTGCCCCAAAAACTACAAAGTCCCCACACAGAGTGAGGTTCATGTGACACCTAGTATATGTTGGTCTCACCCCCCCCCCCTTCGAGACGTACTTGTACTCCTACCCTAACATAACCCTAAAAAGAATTAATCCTCCTTGTTCGTCAAATGTGCCTCTCTCTTGTTGGGTCAAAGTGATGGACGACGACCTCGCGGGCCCACAGGAACGAAACGTACATCGCACGTGAGTGAGCATCCTATATAAGACTACGTACCACCATCTACATGTGGCCCAAAGAGGTGTTTGTGTGATGTTTGAATACACAATGCACAACATTGATGTGGCACCAGAAACCGAAAAGCCCCCACGGAGAGGGAGGTTCATGATGTGTGGTACGTGCTATGCCCCCATTCGGCGCGTGGTATATATATACTTATACTGTATAGCACAAAACAAAAAGAATCATCATTCCTTGATGGTCAAATTAACCTCTCTCTCGTTGGGTCAAAGTGATGGAGGACAACCTTGCGGGCGCACAGATGGAAGCGCCACACGCTAGTGAGTTCCTATAGGGCAACCACCGCCTGCATGGTATTGCGTGATGTTTGAAGACCAATGCACAACTTTGATGTGGCACCTGCCTCGGGAACCAGAAAGTCCCCATATATATATACTATACATATTTCCCCCTCTTTAACAAGTACTACATACTCCCACCGTGCATATACGTAACACAAACAAAAAAAGAACCATCCTTGTTGGTTAAATTAACCTCTCTCTCATTGTACGTTCAATTGATCGACGAAGACCTCATGGGCCCACAAAGATAGTCACACGAGAGCGAGTGTCATAGGACAACCACCGCGTGCATGTTGCCGTGTGTTGTGTGATGTTTGAATACCCAATGCACAACTTTGACATGGCACATGCTTCACAAACCGGAAACGCACTACACAGGGGTTCATGATCCGTATCCCCCTCAATTCGAGCCGTTGGGAGGGACTCATGTGTACGCACGTGCCCGAACTTTGGTATGGAATCTCACCATGATCCACACTATAACACACAGGCCAAGATGAATCCACCCTCGATCTGATGCCTCTCACTATTGCAGGATGCTGCTAACACGACACTACAATCAGAGACCCTTCGATGAAGCTATGTGTGATGAATTAATTGCAAATGGTGATGTAAAAAAACCAACAAAAAGGATGCAAAACATTTGCGATGGCGGATACATCAAACACGATTCAGATTTTAGTTGCGTGTGCGATGCGGGACATATGGGTTAGTTCAATGAACTGTTTGTGATGAGGTAGAACAACAGAAACGGGCAGCCAGATGAAGGTGTGTGTGATATATGGCATACAGTTCACTCAGATAAACAGTTTGTGATGAGGCGGAACAACAAAAACGGGCAGCCAAATCAAGGTGTGTGCGATATATGGCATACAGTTCACTCAGATGAACTATTTGTGATTAGGCAACACAAAATAAACGGTCAGCCAGAACGAGGTGTGTGTGATATAGGGCATACGATTCACTCAAATGAACTGTTTGCTTTGAGCCAAGAGAACAGAAATGGTTCAATTTAACAAGATGTGTGTGATACGCGACAAACATGTCTCTAATCAGAAATGTGTGTGAAGATCGATAATAACACAGACGATTGCTGCTGACAAGACGTGTGTGTTGTGCAATGGGATTGCATACAGAACAACATATATATAGAGGTGGCTGCATACATATATACACATATATACAGAACAACATATATATATAGGGTGGGTCTATTATGATAACACCTTAAGACCTTATTCTGATAACACTAGTCCTTATTCTGCTAACACCCTGACTCGCACCACAAAACACAATTACCCATAAAAACTGCAGCAGCCTACCACCCACCCCACCTTCTTCCCCCGGACGCACCCACCCCCACCCCGACCCACCTTCTTCCTCGCACACCACCACTCCCCACGCCCACTTCCCTCCCCACCTTCCGCCGCTGTCAGACCCCACCAGCGTCGCCCACTTCCTCCCTCTCTGCCCTTGCCCTGCCTAGCTCCCCTCATGCAACCTCCCCCGCCACCACCACTTGGTCTCACCGTGGTGAAAACCAGATCCAGCCCCCCTCCCTGGTGGCAACCCGCATCGGCCGACCATGGATCCGACTCCCTCCACCAACCTGCAGCGTACGCCGATGGATCGAGCCACCTCTCTGCCGGCTACCTTCATCCACCTCCCCACCATGACTACTATCCACTGGGCCTGATTCACGGGCTCCGGGGATCCAGGCACTGTCGGCGGAGCAGGTGGCGGGTGAGGGTGCAGGCGACGCCTGGCTACTGGCGGGGGAGGATGGCGCAGGAGGTGCGCGCAGGGGAATGGCAGGTGGAGGCGGTCATCGGGGCGGAGGCGCCGTGGGAACCCAGAGCGAGGGGTGTCGTAGGGGAAGAGCACGTGCGGTTGATCCTATGCCTCCACGGGGTGCGGGACGCCAGCGGTCGAGCTTGATGGAGTGAGTCCCCCTGTTGCTACCACCCCCTATTGATCCGTTGACCACAAGGTCCCCTTCACCCCTCCGCCTCCAGGCATGATGGCGGCCTCTCACTGGCGCATCCTCTCCTTCGACGGCTATCCGAGACCTGCTCTCCCAGGTGCCTACTACCTTTTGGCTATGGTGGGGGTTCGGCAAAGATTTGCCTCGCCACTCCTCATCCCTCGTTCAGTGGCATCAAGGCCAGGACGCCCAGCATGGCGGCGAGGGTGCCGCAGGTCAACGACATCCCACCCAACTCTATTGTGTGCAGTGCACACCTTGTCGTGCTGCAAGTTCTGGGGCGGCAGGAGTGAGCAGCATGTTGTCCTCCCACTAACGGCGAGCAGTGCATATAAAATGTTGTTGCAGGTAGTTGTGGTTGTCGGTGCAGTTCGCAAGCGCATGATGGCATGACGGCGTGCAGTTCCCTGTCGCGTGGGTGTTGTACAGTGCAGTGCACCTGGATCCCGCGAGCAGTGCGCCGTGCACCCCTGGTGTGGTTCGTCCACGGCCAGAGCCAACAAATTGTAGTTTCTGCACCTTGTTGACACTTTGCTCGTACTTTTTGTGTGCAGGTCGCATGTGTGCCGAGTCGAGCAGAATGTGTTGTGTTGGACAAGATGTAGTACGGTCGGTGTTACGATGCAGCTCATTGGCAGCGTGCGCGTGGTTTGGCAGCTAAAAGCGTGCAGTTTGATACATCTGTTTTTACATTTTTTGCTATGTCATATGATCTCTGTGTGCTGTGTTGGGCCAAAGTGTGCAGGGCAATAGGGCTTGCATGCAGTTTGGGGGGGAGCACATTGCAAAAATTGCAGTGCGGTTTGGCGACGGTGGAATTGCGGTGTGGTTCGGTGCCCGTTGAGGTGCAGTGTGTCCATGGGGATCTTGTGTTCTTTTTTCATCAAAAAAATATGCCTGATGAGGCCACAGGCGCCACCGACAAAGCAGTACGGATGGCGAGGCCGTGCAGCTCATCAGCGACATGCGCATGGTTTTGCACCTAGCAGCGTGTAGCCACCTGATGCACAGCAGTACAGTTGGATCCCATGGAGTTTCAAATGCTTATTTTGGCGTTTAGATTTGCAGTGCAGTGCGTATTCATGGAAACTAATAAATGGTCGTTTATTCTTGATGCTTTTTCTTGCATTAAAAAACTTGTTATGCCTTAAGCAGTGTAGTTAATTGTTGGGTGCCGTACTCTTGGCTTTGTTGTGTAGTGCGGTTAATTTGTAGGTATAGACGAACAAAAAAACAAACAGGAAAAACACATGAAAAAACATGCAGTCTGCTTATGTATGGAGTGCAAATTGTTTCATGTGCTTTAAAAATAAGTCGACTACATCAACGCATGCAGTGCTTTTGGTCCTCGGATATGCTTCATTTTTTAGAGTAATGTTGTTCACTTGTGCCCAAAATGAAAGTGCTAAAAATTTAGCACAACAACAAAGATAGTAATGAGGTTCACTTCGATATATGTCGTGGTTCACTTGCCTCCTCTCCGCGGTCCACTCGTTTACAAAAAAATTAAAAAAAGATAACAAAAACTAATCTGAGAAAAATTTACGTTCCACAAAAGAAACGATGCGGTTCATCAGACCGTATGATGCAGTGCGGTTTTCAGTCTAAAGCAGTGCAGTTTTCTGTGTAATGCATTACATACGACGATTTCGGTGTGGCAGAAAAACAAAGTGTCTGCATTTCGTTAAAATCAAAAATGCTCTTAAACGTAAGGAATCGAAGAGAGTGTTCTACATGAAAAAGTTGCGCCTCATTGATATCTTTCCAACGGTGTGTAATTTGAATCATTTCGACCAACGGTTTGTAAAAAATTCACAAAAAAGGCCACTGCCTCTCGTCGTCAGCCGCATGATTTTTCAAATTAATTAAAAACCGTAAGGAATCTCGGAAACATTTCAACATATGAAAGTTGCGCCTCGTCCATAGCTTTCCAAAGGCGTATCATACGCCTCGTTTCGACAAATGGTTCAAAAAACTGGAGCGAAAACAGTAAAAAAAAGCAAAAAATTCGAAAAACAGAATTCCACGATTTACTAAATTTAAAACTGCTCTTAAACCGTAACCTATTAGAGAAAATAATAGATATGAAAAAGATGCGCCTCGACGATATATTTCTAACATCGTATCGTTTGGTTCATTCCGATGTGCGGTTTAAAAAAATCGCGAAAATATGCTCGCTGCATCCCATCATGCGCGTACTATTTTTGAAACTGCTCATAAACCGCGAGGAATCTCAAAAAGTGTTCAACATGGCAAGGCGGTGCATTTTCCATAGCTATCCAACAGTATATTATACGCCTCGTTCCGACAAACGGTTTAAAAACTGGAGCGAAAACAATGCCAAAAAAATGCATGCAGTTTTTTCTGGTGACATTGCAGTGCTCATTTGATGGGGATGCAGTGCCCTCGCGTTAAGCGTGCAGTGCAGAAGTGTTATCAGAATAACTATTCAGCTAATATATATATATATATATATATATATATATATATATATATATATATATATATATATATCTGGGCTATTCTGTTACGCATAACAGAATATTATTCTGTTACCCTTTTTGAACAGACGGTTTCAAGTGGTTGTACTGATGTTTGTGAAGCGGTTGAACTCATGCTTTCAGTTGTGTTTAACAGATCGTCTTTTTTAGTTTAAAAACTTTTTATAATTTTTTTGTCGGAACGGGGCGTGTAATATATCGTTGGAAAGCTCTTGACAACCATATTTCAAGTATATTGAACGTTTTTGCAAAATCATTATGGTTTAAGAGCAGTTTTGAAAAAACCGTTTTTTTGAAAACCGAAAATGTGAATCGTATTTTGGACTCAGTTTTCAAATCGTTTGTCGGAATTGAGCAAATAAGATGGCGTTGGAAAGCTGGTGAAAATCCACATCTTTCATATATGTATTGTTTTTTCTAATTCTATAAAATTTAAAAGTAATTTGAAAAACGGTGAAATTCTGGGCGAAATGTATTTTTGCGATTTTTTGCAAACGGTTTGTCGGATTGACACAAATGATACGGTGTTGGAAAGCTATGGAAAACGCGCAATGTTTTCGTATAGAAATGTTTTTCTAATTCTTTACGGTTTAAAAACGAATTCGAATACGGTCAAATTTGATTTTAAACGCGATTTTTTTAAAAAAGTTTGTCAAAATATGTCAAATAATATACCGTTGGATAGCTATCGAAAATGCGAAACTTAGTCATGTTGAATGTTTTCTCTACTTTGCAATCGTTTAAGAGTAATTTAGAATACGGCATAATGAATCTTGTTGTTTTCTCGTCTGAAAAACAGAGTAGTCGTATTGATATATGTGTATGTTTATACTGAGTTATTTTTTGTAGAGTAATTTTAAATGGTTCCGAAAAAGGGTATTTGTACTGATGCTTGCATGGGTTTGTACTAAGCGTGTTTTCACTAAATAGACTTTGCTCTGTTTTTTCGGTAATATTTTTCTCATAAGTTTTCAACGGTTTACTGTATCGTCGCCCCTGTACTTGTATGGTTTGTATCATCGAATTGAAATATATTTTATTCAAAAAGAAAATGTGTTTGTTTTGTTTTTTTTAACTCGACATTTTTTTTGACAATGTTGTTATGAACTTCTCTCATTTTACGACTTTGTATTGAGGTACTTACTAAGCAGGATTTTCATGGGTTTTTTTTTGCTTGAACTTTACAATTTGAATTTCTGCCATTTCTTTTATTCCGAACGGACCATCGTTTTTAACTCGTACTGAGGTACTTACTACGCCCGAACTGGGGTGGCTATCTCGTGTCTCGGCGTGTTTTGAACTCGATGATATTTTTTCATCAATTTACTACCCATTTTTTTCATCACACTTGAGAGAGTGATTAATAGGAAGTTTTGCTACTTGTAAGAAAATAAAAATGAACTCTAACTTGGAGAATCAACATATGTTTCTTTCTGTTGATTACATTCAATTCATGTATGTATAGAAGAAACAAAATTGCAACTCCACCATGGACTAGTCCATGGCTGAATAGCCGAACTTCACAGAATGACATTTTTCGAACTTAGCCGAGGAATCATTTTCTCAAATTCACGTTTGAACTTGAACTTTTACCATTTGAGTTTTCATTGGGTTTCATTTTGTTTGAGCTCTTTTCTCAAACTTATCTAGGACGTCGTGTTGAACTTACAACTTTTTTAATTGTGAACTTGCTGTGTTTTTGCAATGCCAATATTGAGGAGAGCAGGGCGAGAACAATGATAAAAGGAAGCTGCGTGTGGTGATCGTGGAAGCACTACAGGGCTGAGCCACAACGGTGGTTGATGGCAAGGCGGCACGACACGACATGCGGCGAAGAGGCATGGCGACGAGTGGGCAGCGCACTGACATGACACTTGAGATGCGCCTGCTGGACTGACCTCCTTGTCCCATCTGGATGGATCAGTTGCAGAACTTGGACGTTTTCTTGGACGTCGACGTTACATAATACCAAAACCTAACCATCTTTTATTTTTCAAACTGATCATTGTTTTTAATTTGTACTGATCAATATTTTTGATTCAAACCATTTTTTTCTTTTTGCATGCAGATCAAGCTGTCATGTACCTATACCTTCTTTGAAGTAGCAATCATCTCATCATATATAGAAATTTTTTCACACATATAATACATGTACATGAATAACATATACATGGTCAGATCGGTACCTAGCAGCAATAGCAGTGATTACCAACACACATACACATGAACCGATAACGAACTTGCACATGGCCTGACAAACAAAAAGCACTTAAACTGACAAAAAAACATAGTACACATTAACGAATAATCCCCATGACTAATGGTAGAACTTTGTTGTACCCAGGTTCAGCTATTTACCAAAAGTAGAACTTCTCAATTTTATTAAATCGAACTGATGTTTAAATGTTCACCATTTTTGGCCTACAGATTAGAATACTGAGATCACCATATATGCTGAAGGTCCCGGCATACAGAGTTACAAATAAATTCTAAACACCATTCTACTTGTACTGGCATCAACGCTCCACTTGGACGGCTGCCAGCATCCCTGGTGGAATTCAAGTTACAGCAAACATTAGCATGAATTCAAGCAAAAAAAGAGAGAGGTTAGTGAAGAGAGGAGAACAGGAGAGACCAACATAGTGGAGGTTGGGAAAGGAGGCAAACTTCTGAGCTTGTACTCTCTATACTACAAAAAGCTCAGCATCTAGAAGAAATACATCAGTTTAAATATACTTACCATAGCAGTTTAGAGTGTCGTGAATATATAGAGTCCGGTCTAGCAGAGATAATGTTACCTATTTGCCCAGAACTGTCGGGCATGAAAAGTGTAATGGCAGAACATATTTTTTGTCTAAATTCCCGAATGCAAACTTTCCTGCTTGTGAACACAACTAAATAATGTTGCAAGTATGTAACAGCAAGACATGAACTAGCCTCCACGCTGGTGTATGATTAGCATCACCATACAACAAAAGGAAGAACAACCCATCCATCTATCATTGTACAAATAAATACAGAAACAAAAATATAAATGGTGACCAGCTCAGCGGCGTACTGCAGCACGCGGGAGCAGCAAACATAGCTCATCGAGGCCGCCAATACGCAGGAGAGCATGGTGAGGGCAACAATAGAGGGGAAGCACCGTGGGGGTTGAGCCACAACTGTGGTTGATGGCAAGCCGGCATGACACGACGAGCAGCTTGAGGACAAGTGGGCGGTGCACGACATGTCACTTTAGATGCGCCTGTTGGACTGATTTCCTTCTTCCATCTGGACGGATCAATTGCAGAACTTGCTATTAGAAACAGTAAAGATACAAAATAGTCATGTGCTCAAACTTTGAAGTAAGATATGATTTCATGTCCTTATCCATTAATAAAATCATACTATGTACATTTGTAGAATACTTGCTCTCAGTACTAGTCATTCTACTTAGTTATCAAAAACGGTTGTGAATGCTGCATCCATTTTTCTCAAGAAAATGTAACATATAAGTTTTATACAGACAGAAATATGCACCCTCAAGAAAATGTAACATATAAGTTTTATACAAACAGAAATATGCACCAAAAGATATACCCAAAATTCTAGTTTTACAGCATCGGAAGAAACAAATAATTTGATGCCAACCTAAGTGAGCACTGAAAGATGCAAAGAAGAGCCTTTTTTGAGAATTTGACTTTGGTACATGTTTTGCTCTACAAATTGATAAACCAAGAGACAGTACAGATGATCATTTCTCATGCTTAACCACAAGCACACGTTTGTTCTATGGGAAGCTGGAAACATAAAAGGGAAATTGGACTTACGATGAGGAAGTAGATGTACTAAAAAGCATATGAAAGATGAACTGAAAAAGTTGAAGCTCCAGATCCTCATGACGAACTGGACCATACTGGAGTTGTGAATGGTGGTGAAGCTTCACATCCTTCATCGTCAACGAGCTCCTGCCATGAGCCAAAATCACAAACTTCAAACAATTTATAAAGGAAACAGTTCTTGAAATTGGGTTGAGCTTAAACTGTTCAGATTTTTGAACTCCTGCAGCAGCTATACTTGAACTTGCGCGACACATTTTTGAAAGCATCTGATGTTCAGAATACGCTATATGAAAAGAGGAAGGGGTAACACACTAAGAGACATAGGCAAAAGAGAGAAAATCATGATGTATTAGCTAGGTGGTTGAACTGGCCACACCGCTGCACCATGTCGCCCAGCTCCTTCTCGATGGTCTGCTTCTTGTGATCGCCGACGAGCACCCTGGGCTTCACCATGAACCTGGTTAAAAGATATATGGGACTGGACCCTGTAGATTTAAATGAACTCTCACTAGAAGTAATTTTTGTACTTCCCATGTAGTACTACATGGACTTGCTGTAAAATACATGGACCATGTAATAATTTTGAAGTTATTATATGATCATGTCAAGGAGCTCAAGTTGGACTGAAACTCACTCGATAATTGAAACAACTAGGGTGAGGGGTGGGATCCAGGGTGCTGCTGGCAATGAATGGCCAGGGGTGGTGGCATTGAACGGCCTGGAGTGGTGGCTGTGAACGGCCAGGGTGCTCCGACAGCAGAGCCCCACCGGGAGATGGCAATGCAATGAAACTACTGTGCAATCAAAATTACAGCTGTAAGCTAGCAAGGATACTGTAGTTTTTTGTTTTGCACTATGGTCATGGAGTCAAATCAGATCAAACATGCCAGGCATATAAAATTTGTTGTTTGATGTTACCATGAGCAGTGGTTACATAGTAAATTCAAAGAACAACAAAACATGGCAGCAACATCGTAGATAGTAGTAACGGCAATTCACTTGGAAGCATCTGCTACCAAAAATGTACTAGCAACGACAAATTCATTTGGAAGCAACCGCTATATATATGTGATTCCAAAAATGTTCCCCAACCTGTACTGAGCAGCTTCAGAGCCTGTACTGACAATGAACTGATCTGTTATGTTTTAGCACATAGATTGTACTGTTCATTACAGACTGTTGATATAAATACATATTGAACTTCTACACTAAAAGAAAATTCACTAGTAAATAACACTTCTCTTGAGCAATCAAATAAGTTTCACTAAAAGAAAATTCACTAAGAAAATGGCTATATCTCTGATGCAAACTTAATTTGAGCAGAAATGTTCATCTTTTGACACATCGAAACCACTAGCTACAGTTTTTTGCTTCCAATCATTGAACTGGGAAAAATTATGAGGTTTTTTTGCTCCCAACCTCCTGCATATATATTCTCAAACTGATTTTTTCTGTCACTTGAACAGAGCAAAGAAAGCAGTAATTAAGGCATTCTTAGCCAGACTAGGCACCCCCCAAATCCCACACAACAAAGCATGTTATATGTATTTTTCACGACGCATAAGAATTAAACTGAACGGATTTTAGATATTGAACTGAACCTAAAGAAGAAACTGGACATCACATGTACATTAGATTTTCTTTGACAACACAGAAACATAAGAAAGAATAATTTTTAATTGACGGTACCAAATGCAACAAAGAGCAACCTACAGTAGCAATTTTTGAGCACATCCTCATGAAACCATCAATGATCAGAAATACAAATGCATCAATAATGGTTGCAACTTGCAAACCCATTGATAGTAGCAGCAATGCTGCAACTCAGGACAGCCGAGAAGTTGATGAACTGAAAGGCGTTCAAAAGTTGAATTAAAAAAATCTCTTCACTTTAGGCATTATCTGGACATGATGAAGATTAGCTAATGTAAGGACACGCGCAGAACCCTAAATATTGAACTTTTGGGGGAATATTATTTGAACTATGTTTTTTTAATTATATGTGCTAAATAGATCCCTGCAGCAACTATGGTCCAGATCGAATGATGCCCAAAAAGTAACTGCGAGTATACAAACAACACACAAAAAAACACTAACTGTAATGCAGCAAACCATTTTTTTGAACCCATTTGAACTCAAAGGGGAGCTCCTTTTTTCACCTGCAAGATGAATTGAAAAGGCACACTATGTTGGTCTGAAGAACCACCAGATATCGAACTGAACATACGCAAAAAAGGACAGACAGCAGAAGTTGAACTCAAACCGAAACTGAACATGCGTGCGCTGATGTAGTGGCTCCAGGAGCTGGGCCAGCAGTAGGTGGCGAACGGCGGGTCTTCTTCGCGGGGCGTGCAGCCAGGAGGGAAGTGGCTCGAGGCGGGTGGTGGCGGAGGGAGGTGGCCGAAGGCTGAATGGTGGCGGAGGGAGGTGGCCGGAGGCTGAATGGTGGCAGAGGAAGGTGGCCCGAGGGGTGGTGGTGGAGGGAGGTGGCTGGAGGAGCGACGCTGGTGGAGGGAAGGAGGCCGGAGGAGCGACGACTGGGGGAAGGTGGCCGGAGGCGCGGCGTCGACGGAGGGAGGTGGACGGAGGCGCGGCACGGTGGAGGGAGGAGGCCGGAGGCGCGGTGGCCGAGGAGGGTAGCCGGAGGCGCGGCGGCCGGGGGAAGATGGTCGGGGGCGCGGTGGCCGGGGAAGATGGGCGGAGGCGCGGCGGTCGGGAGATGGTGGCCGGAGGTGCGGCGACCGGGGAAGGTGGTAGATGATGGCGCTCGGGGTCGGGGTTTGATTGACCCGATCCAGATTTGGTGTGAGGGATTTTTTTCCTTTCCTGTTTGGCGTACCGGTTCAGAGAAACAGATCACGACCTATAAGGGATCGAGGGTAACAAAATAATATTCCTTTACTAGTAACAAAAAGTATCAGCTATCAGTCCACAAAGAGCATCAACTATCAGTTCACAATAATATGAAACATCACAGGAACATAAAAACAATGTTTATTAGTTCACAAACCTATCAGTAATAGTAGTCCTGTGGCTCCAGTGCAGCCGCCATTGTTGGTTTTTCTTCTTAAAATACACACTGAACTGCTGTAACAAAAAGAGAAACTTTAAACCGCAAGTTTTAGCAAGATGAACCACCAGTCTACTAACCATAGAACTGAATGGATTTCCAAAATTGAACTTTTTCTAATGCTCTGCAGGCCGAAAAAATGGGGGATTAAAGTTTGTAGCAGTAGTGCTCATGCCTATATGGGGCTCTCCCAGGATAAGCCCTTGTGTACAAAAAGCTAGTGGTTTAAATTCAAAATGTGGACAATGCCACCACACATTTTATTAGTATATATTCTCACCTTATCCTCCGGTGCCTGTTTTGTGTTATATGAAGATACAGAACATAAAGGGAATTGTACTTACGATTCAGAATTAGATGAACCAAATAGCAAACAAAAGATGGACTGAAAAACCTGAACTAGCTCAACCATTCTACTTTTTGACAATCTAATGCTCTGCAGATGAAGTGAACTTTTCGACACATATCTTTCGTTTGTAAACATACCCAACTCACACCCTCCTGGATATTGTGTTGAACTACTGTTGCATTTTTTATGTGGTGAACTATTTTGTAAAACAAACTGAGTACTGTTTTGTAATTTACAACAATACTTGACTGCTTTTTTTGTATGAATTGTTTTCTATAATGCACATTTGAACAATTGTTTTGTTTTCATTAACCAATTACATCAGACTTAATTTAGAGAATGTACTGCTCGACAGAGACACAATGAACCTCCAAGAAAATTAGATTTGTACTCCACTTATTCTCCAATGTCACTACCCATCCTAACACAAAACAGAATTCAGGGGAAAAAATTCTTCTCTTTTCAGACATTAACACAAACACCTTACTGGCATAAAATATCTGCGACAAGAGCAGCTAGAGCCAAGGGGCGGTGACCTCTATTTGTGGCCACCCACGGCGCCAACGGCTGCAATTAGTAGAGGAAAAGGATGTGGAGAAGGGTGAGCTCTGCCCCAAGCTTGTAGGTGAAGGTCGCCACAGGTGGTGCAGGGGGGAGAGGTGCCCCGCGGCAGGGAGGACGGCCAGCGGCAGGAAGTCGAACGGCCCACTGTGTTGCTCGTGCAGCAGACAGCAGTTCGGGGAGCGGCGGTGATGGAGGCCGAAAGCCATCGAGTCGGGGCACCGCACGCATTCATGGAGGTGTCGCGGCACAGCCTGGGCTTGGCGATGTCCGGGCGGCGACGGCAGGAACAGACCGCGGTGGCTTCTAGGGAGGGATCCGGGAGGCAGCGGCCCTCTGGGGAGGAAGACGGGAGGCAGAGCGCTGGGAAGGAAGCCTGACGGCGGCACACTAGGGAAGGAATAGGGCGGCGACGCACTGGGAGGTAGCTTGGCGGTGGCGCGCTGGGGAGGGAGCCGGGGCCGGTGGCGTGCTGGGCAGGGAGCCTGGCAGCGGCGAGCTGGGGAGGGAGCCAGGCGGCGGCGCGCTGGGGAGGGAGCCGACCGGCGGCGGTGCGCTGGTGAGGGAGCTTTTTTTATACACAAGGGCTTTTTCAACCCTCTTCTCTGTGCCGGCCTCCTTATATACATATATATATATATAGGGTGGGTCTATTCTAATAATACCCCTTAAGATCTTATTCTGCTAACAAAAAAAGGCTTATTCTGCTAACACACCTCCCACCTGCGCTCGGTCAAACCCTACCCCGGGGCAACTCCCGCACCACCCCCGCCCACTCCCCCACCTACCCACCTTCTTCTCCCCTACGGTGCACATCCCTACTCCCCACGCCCTCGCCTCACCTTCCCCCCGCGGCCACCTCCTACCTCTCCCACCGCGCCGGCCCGCCCAGCCCCGCCGGCATCCTCCCGCGCAGCCACACCCCCTCATGGCCACACGTCGCCCCGCCTCCTCTTCCTCGCGACCGAGGCCGCCCCGCCTCCTCTTCCTCCCGCCATGCGCCGTCCCGCCTCCTCTTCCTCCCGGCCGGCACCGCCGCGCCCCCACTTCACCACCCCGTCTACCGTCTTCCCCCCGTCGTGCGCCCCCGCATCTCCCATCAACGCCTCCCTCCATCACCGACCCCCTCCCTCCCACCTACCCTCCACCTTTCAATGCCGGTGCTGGTCAAGCGCCCGTCCAACTCCCTCCATTGACGGATCCCCCATAGCCACTTCCTTCCTCTACGCGCGCCGCTCTGGGTCGCGGCCACCGCGTTCCACCATCAATAGCACAGGAGCAGCACGGCCCCTCCCTCCTCACGGATCCGCGCCCTCCCATGCGTGGTGGCCGGATGGCAGGGCCGACGAGGTCCTGCATGTCAGAGACGGGAAGGAGCGGCTCCCGCGGCCTCCTCTGCCAACCATCATGGGCGGATCCGTCGATCCTGTGACCTCCTCTGTCGTCGGACTCGCCGGTCCATGGCCCCCCCTCCCCTCTATTTCCTCTCCTAGATGGGAGCACCGGGCATCACCACCCCCTGCCGGATCCATGAGATTTGGCCGGAACCACCGCCATCGGCCACCGAAAGTGGATCCTGCAGCCCCGTCCAACTCTCCCTCCTACTGTCAGGCGCCCATCATGGGCGACCTCCTAACGGCACGACTGCCTCCACCTACATCCCTCCCGTCCCAATCGGAGGTAGCGGCGGGGCTCCCTGCACTGACTGCATTCAGCGTGCAGTTATACCCACGGGGACGTGCAACTCAACCAACAGGAGCGTGCAGTTGAGTAACCACGGTGCTGCTGTCGACCACCCCCCGTTCGTGCAGTTCTGCCGATGGCCGATGTAGTTCGACCACCCCCCGTTCGTGCAATTAGTTTGGCTATGAGAATTGTGTGTATTTTCATTTTTCTCACAGGCGCAGCTCCCTTTTCTTTTTCATGCTAGTCAATTTTCTCATGAGTGCAGTCCAGTCGTCCCCAGCTTGCACAGCGCCGGGGCATGCGATGCAGTTTGGTGCGCGTGGCCTTGCAGTTGGCTTTTGGATTTGCAAGTTGACGCCTTGTGCGCTTCACCGACGAGGTGCAGCCTCAGTTCTTCTCAACCAGTGATGAAGTCCCGCTGGGTTAAAAAAAGCTGCTGAATTTTATGTTAATTGTGTGTACAACCTGTGTAAAAGAATTGCAAGGCCAAGTTTGTTATGAAAAATTATGCTTACATGCGGTTTAGTGTAAAATCCTATGTGGTTCTCTTGGTAAAACCAGAAAAAAAGAGAACAACTCAGAAAGAAGTCCACTTCATTTAGAAAGTACTCCTAGTCACTAGGTTTTGCCACGGGGTTTACTTTCACCAACAAAAATGAAGTTCTCTAGTGTTAACCATGGGGTTCACTAACTTTGACCATGTGGTCCACATAAGCTAAAGAAGTTAAGGAAAAGACAGAAAAGTCATGCGGTCACTAACTTTGACCATGTGGAACACATAAGCTAAAGAAGTTAAGAAAAAGACAAAAAAAGTCATGCGATTCACTCATAGAAAAAATGTTGTCCTTATTTCTCGATATTGCAGTACGGTTTTCATCTCATGTAGTGCCGTTGCTCATCTAATGCGGTTTGGTTCATCTGAATTGAAAATAAAAATACACAAAAATAACAACTTTAAAAAGAAATCATGCAATTCTCTTGCCTGTCTGATGCAGTGCGGATTTCAGTCCGAAGCACTACGTTCTTTCGTCGTTCATAAAAAAATGACAACAAAAAAGCTCACAAAAAAGCTCATCTCAGAAAAATTACCCCCGATAAGACAAATCATGAAGTTCGCTTGACTGTCTGATGCAGTGCGGTTTTCTGTTCGAAGCAGTGCGTTCTTCTGTCTGATGCCGTACACACGTCAGTTTTGGTGTCGCGAAAAATAGAGTATCCGCATTTTAGTAATTTTAAAACGGCTCTTAATCCGTAAGGAATTAGAGAGCGTGTTCTACATGAAAAAATTGCGCGTCGTCGTTATCTTTTCGACTCTGTATCATTTGCACCATTCCGGCGAGCGGTTTGGAAAAATTTACGAAAAAAGGCCACTGCCACTCTACGTTTGTCGCACGATTTTCAAAATTAACTAAAAACCGTAAGGAATCTCAAGAACATTTCAACATATGAAAGTTGCGCCTCATCCGTAGCTTTCCAACCGAGTATCACACGCCTCGTGTCTATAAACAGTTCATGTCGGGGATATACCCCACGGTGTAGCCCGGCTAGAAGTATAACCCGGCCGGACATGGCGACTCGCTAATGACCCACCCTGGCTGGACGACACACTAAGTGACCCGCCCGATCCTGGCGACTTATGGGTGACCCGGCAAGCGGATCAGAGGAGAGAAAAGACCCAGGGGCCCAGGAGGCTCAAGGCCCAGAAGGCCGGCTTACGTTATGGTAAGCCGGCTTAAGAGGAAAGGCGTGAGGAATATCTTCCTTAAAAGGAATCAAGACCCGGACTTGTATCCGGCTTGTAGTAGAAGATAGGCTAGTCCTAATCCTATTTGGACTCCACATGTAACCCGCCCCTCTAACTTATATAAGGAGGGGCAGGGCACCCTAAAGAGGGACAAGCAACAAGCAATAATCTCTAGGGCTAGACACAATTAGGAGAGCCGGTTTACGGCGACTCCCCCATGAGCATAATGAGACCTAGCCTCAAACAACATGTAGGGCTATTACCAGATGATGTTTCCCGGGGCCCGAAGCTGTCTAAATCCTTGTCTTATGTGTTGCGTCTCTCGATTCCGCTCAACCCCTCTCAAGCTAACACATAGATGCGTTGGCCTCACGATTAAGTCCTCACACTAAGGACATCTGACGTGTTAATTCCATGACAGTTGGCGCCCACCATGGGGCCTGCACACAGTGGTGTTGAGTTCTTGGAGGGATCTCTCTATCGAGGAGCTCGCGATTAATCTGATGAAAAAATGGCTCAAGAAGATACGGAAAGATCGCACGGGGAGAACCGGCAATAGGACAGAGCCTGCAATTCATCGTTTTGTGATCAAAGATCATGATTAGCCTGGAGTTGGCATGTAGTACAAGATTGGATCAAGATCGAGAGGGATCAAGAGGATTAGGGTTGCGTTGGTTGTCGGTTGAGCCGCCGCAAGCCGTCGACACCGATTGGATTTTCCGCTACAGCCGTTACCGCAAGCTGCGTGAGACTAACAAAAATTTTCTATCTCTGGGCATTGCCATGTCCGTTCCCAGTTCTTCTTTGCTCGCAACAGCCAAAGGCAGACAGCCCGCGTACGCCTAATCATCTACTTGCAGTTTAGTCAAAGCGAGTCCGAAGACTACTCATGTTCTGACATCTCCAAATCAGTTTTTTAAATCTCTGTTTGCTACACGGAGAAGCAAACCTTTCAAGGGACAAAATTCTTAGGCCATCATTACCATAAATTGATCTCACACAAGGCTTTCCATGTGGTTTTGCTCACCAACGGTTGCTCCTTGATCCACGCCAACACACAAGAGAGTCAATTGGCAGAGCACGCGCCTGAAAGGCTTCTACATGAGCGTGGACTAGAAGTCAACCGCTACGGCCTCGTTTCCACTTCGGGCTGCCCGCTCTAAACCGGCTTGGCGCCTATGCTGCGGCTGCCTACGAGTCGCCGAGCAACTCCGGTGTCGCAGTCGCCTCTGCTTCGACCTGTTTCCACGGCCATCTCCGTGCCGAGCCGCTCCCGTCTCTACGGCCGCAAGCCGCCGCCCCGCCTTTCCCTGCTGGGCCTCGCCTCCATCCATGGTTGCACCGGGTGCCGTCGCACCTCGCCGAGCCGGATGGCTGACACGGTCGCCGCAAGCACCCTCCGCCGGCTGCGTCGAGGCGCCTCTGCCTCTGCGAGACGCGGTTTTCGCCTCATCCGGCCTCTTCCACCTGTCGCTACGGCCTTGAGCTGCTGTTTCGCACCGCTCCGATCTTCTGTTAACACGTCCGCCGTCGTCAAAGTCGCCTTCACTGGGTCACCACGTCCGCCGCATGTCGCTGCAGTTCTAAAGCCGCCGCCATCAGGCCTAACCCGGTCTCTGCCTTGGCCTCGCACCGCCCTCGCCGGAGCAGGTGTTGAGCCGCTGCTGCCGCCTCTGTGACCTCACCGAGGTGACCTCCGTCTGTATGCCCCTGCCGTAAGGGCCGCCGTACTTGTCTCCGATGCGGGCTCGCCAGGGCCCTCTGAGCCGCCAGCGCCTCTCCGCTGTCGCGACCGCGCCGCTTTCAGTCGCCCTCCTTCTAGCGCCAAGCCGCTCCCGCCTCACTTAGCCGCCATCGCAGCGACCCCGCCGTCGCCAAAGTACATTTTACCAGCTGCCTGCCACACCGTTGGTTGCCTCGGCGGGTCTGGGTACCTGATGAAGGAGAAGTAAATGGCACCACATACCCATATGAAGATGTACAAAAATCAACAGATGGTTGACAAAAAACCCGGAGGAAGTACTAGCACGCTAGCTGTATTTTGACTAGAGAGTCATTTGACCAATCTATAAGGACATCTCCCGTCCAAATACATCAGGTGATATTAGTCTGGTCTATTTTTTATTACATATTAAATTCTTTTAAAGAACTACTGTACTTTACGTATTTTTCTGTATGCAGGGACAATGATTTATTATAAGGGTGGAGTCATGCTATGCCTATGAAATATGCGTTAGCATCATCATGCACAGGCCTCCGCGCCCGCTTGCTGTTAAACGCGTGCGTGCAAGCCGTCACCCGTGCAGTTCAATCCACATCAACTCGCCAAGACCGCGTCCGCGATTGATTTGCCGCCCGTCCGCACCGGCTTACAACGCTGTGGCCATCTCTCGCAACCGCGCCAGCTTACAATGCCATGGCCGTCTCTCGCGACCGCGAAGGCTTACAACGCCGTGGCCGTCTCTCGCGACCACGCTGGCTTAAAATAAGGAGTACGACTCACCCGTCCGCACCGGCTTACAAACGCTGCGGCTGATTCATCTGTCTGCACCCACGGCCGACTCACCCGTGAGTGATTTCAACCTAACCTAGTGATCATCAACTTCATGGTGGATTATTTCTGGCCTGACACATCAGGTGATATCCATTTTAAATATATTTTATTGGCACATATTATTTTTGTCAAAGAGCAGTCTATCTTTGCCTTGGTCTGCAATATTGTTGATGTAGGACAATTGTTCACTACATCAAAACGACGTGGTTGACTCGCATGCGCCGGTTTACAGCACCGCGGCCGATTCATCCGTCTGAGCTGCCTCTGATGCGGCGGTCGTCTTTACCGACCATCTCTCGCGGCCTGGTCTACATCAACACACCGGGCCACCCTTTTCTAGATGAGCTATTTATTGAGTATGAGTAAGTCACTACTTGGGAAGCCCGGTTTTTTCTTCCAACAAATTGGAGGCAAATTATCATGTATTATCAGCCGTCGTCTGCACTAGATGGCTCAATGGGCAGGCGCACAAGTCGCCGCCACTATGGTTTGGTTAACTTCAAACGGCCAGTTGGAAGGAACCATTGGCCGAGTTGGTGACACGGCTCATACGGGATCATTTATAACCCGCCACAGTCACCTCAACCTTCTGTGGATTCATATCGCGTTATCAACGCCAATGATATACGCCTTCTGCTATGGTCAAATATGGAGAATTTCAAGCCAACTCTTCGAGTCATCTTGAGACTCGGGGGCTACAATGGTATGGCTCAGCAAAATTACCCGGTTTCAAAGAATTGAAGAACTCCGGGTCATTGAAGGGAAGATAACCCGGCCCTGGAGGCTACTGCTTTATTGGCAAATATTTAAAAGCTGTCAAAAAAAATTCGGCTCAAAATGAAGATTCTGGTTTAAAATACAGCTCAAGAGACATCTCTCTCCCGCAAAGCTTTGAAGCTCTCAAAACCGGTTCAACATCCGGCTCAAGGTAAATTTGTCCCTTACAAAGCTTTGAGGATCTCAATATCCAGTTTAAGAATTTCCGGTTCAAAAAGAATTAATCTCTCGCAAGTTCGAGATCTCACACAAATTAATGGTTACCAAAGAGAACTTGCTGCCATGATGCACGGTTCAAAACATGGGTATCCTGCCTTACGGCTTATCTTATATGGTTACTTGGGGGCTTCCTGTTCAAACATAGGTCATATTTCGAACCAAAGAGAACATAGCTGTCGATACCCTTTTGATTAGCAAACTGCTGAACCTACTTGGGGGCTTCTTGATCGTATCCGAATCACAGCTCAACCCCTTTGGGAATCGACGTGGATCGTATTCGAATCAGCATCGCTAAACAACTCTTAAGGTCAGTTGGGGGCTTCCTATTCAAACATGGGTCATATTCGAACCAAAGACAACATAGTTGTCGATACCCACTTTGATCGGCATCGCCAACGCCACTGGGGGCTATATGATCGTATTCGAATCTTAGCTTAACCCCTTTGGAACGGTTTACTGATCGTATTCGAATCAGAAGCCTTAAAAATTGTATCTATTTTTATACAATCGCAAGTATTTGAGTTGTCACAAATATCATATGTGTCGACTCTTATAGAGTTGAGTTATCAACTTCACTGTCCGGGTCACATAAACCGGCGGTATCATTCAAAGGATCATAGGGATCTTGTGATCTACTTGTGTGCAGGATAAGACTATATTTGGGTGGTTACCCGCCCTGGCTTTTGACATTAAGTCGCCAGGGCATATGTTGTTTAAACTCTGTGCAGGATCTACAGAGCTATGGCTTATATAAATGATCAAGTTCAAGCCCATCATCAAAGATTGAAATTGATGTCTCAAAAGGGTTATTAATTCTTGATTTTCTCAAAGGCTATACGCCACCGGGTTACAATGAATGCGCATCGGCCAAGAGCCGCCAGGTATTTAAACTCCGGATTTACTTGTCAACCGATGAGGTATTCAAATCTTTAATAGCCAAAACTGGTTGGATTTTCATGATGATATTGAATGATTGAGGCTTTCATACCGGATTATATTGTTCAAATCTTAAATAGCCAACATGGCTGGATTTCTACTGTGATTATCAATAACCAGTGCTATGATTGAGGTTTTCAAAGTCGCTTCAGCACAATGGCTATTATTTTATCAATAGATATGATTTATTCTACAATGAAAGGAATTGTCCTGAGTCGCTGCATGCTTACGACCCGGCACTTGAGGGCTACATTATTCAAATTGAGATTACATCGAATATACAAGTCCCATGTCACTGCCAGCATGCACCATGGCACTTGGGGGCTAATGCAAAGTCAATTTTTGCTCAACTTATTGAAGACCCGACTCATCACATTTTAAATGAGCCGGCCCTTGGGGGCTACCAATTGCTCCTATCAAAAATTCAAGGTACACAAGCCTCAATCCAGTACATTAAGAGATCCACTACTCAGTTGGTAAAGTACAAAACTCTTAACCTTATGGACGTGGGTTCAAGCCCCATGGTGGAGATTACATCATATGATGTTATTATTAATGAATTATTTACAAAGTCCCTGCTCATTATTGCATAATGACCCGACCCTTGGGGGCTACACTGGTTGAAATTTTTATGAGCATAAGGCAATTACAAGTCCCAGGTTTCTGCAAGCATGACAACCCAACACTTGGGGGCTACATATGTGGAATATTCAGTTTATGACTAATGATTGAGATGAATAACTCGGATTTCTTCAAGGTTGCAACACTTATATTGAAGCAAGTCTTAAGTTATCACTATGTTCTCCTCTTAAGACTTGGGGGCTACAGGTATTATGCATATAAAGAAGGAACATCTTCAAATTCTCAGCTTTGAGTAAACTAGGAAGATCAATTACATGACCCGGTGTCAACAACAATTATGCCTCGACATCATCATTCTTTTATAACCCGGTGATTTTGGAAATTATAACTCGGCAAGATCTACATCTTTAAGCCGGTTGAAAATCGGATGAGTATTTCAAGACATATATTTTTTAAGCCGGCGCTTTGGAAGCCGACTCAAATGGATTATTTGTTCACAATATTTTTTGTACAAGCAAATTGATTGTGAAGCTGGTCTATTGACCCGGATTTTCTAGAAGAAGGAAATGACAAGGACTTAAGGATGTTCAGGTGCCGGTTTACAAGAATTATTAACCCGGAGCACAACCTGTCAAAATTGTTCTTGTGTTTATTTTGCAGCATAAGTTTACCATGGATAAATCCAAGCTAAACTTGGGGGCTAATGTCGGGGATATACCCCATGGTGTAACCCGGCTGGAAGTATAACCCGGTCGGACTTGGCGACTCGCTAATGACCCACCCTGGCTGGAAGACACACTAAGTGCCCCCCCCCCCCCGATCCTGGCGACTTATGGGTGACCTGGCAAGCGGATCAGAGGAGCGACAAGACCCAGGGGCCGAGGAGGCTCAAGGCCCAGAAGGCCGGCTTACGTTATGGTAGGCCGGCTTAAGAGGAAAGGCGTGAGGAATATCTTCCTTAAAAGGAATCAAGACCCGGACTTGTATCCGACTTGTAGTAGAAGATAGGCTAGTCCTAATCCTATTTGGACTCCACATGTAACCCGCCCCTCTAACTTATATAAGGAGGAGCAGGGCACCCTAAAGAGGGATAAGCAACAAGCAATAATCTCTAGGGCTAGACACAATTAGGAGAGCCGGTTTACGGCGACTCCCAATGAGCATAATGAGACCTAGCCTCAAACAGCATGTAGGGCTATTACCGGATGATGTTTCCCGGGGCCCGAAGCTGTCTAAATCCTTGTTTTGTGTATTGCGTCTCTCGATTCCGCTCAACCCCTCTCAATCTACCACATAGATGCGTTGGCCTCACGATTAAGTCATCACACTAAGGACATCTGACGTGTTAATTCCATGACAGTTCAAAAACTAGAGCGAAAACAGTACCGGAAATTTAATTTTTTTTAAAACAGAGTTCCGCGATTTAGTAAATTTGTAACTACTCTTAAACCGTAACGAATTAGAGAAAATGATAGATATGAAAAAGGTGCACCTCGACGATATCTTTTCAACGGTGTATCATTTGCTTCATTTCGATGAGCGGTTTAGAAAAAAAGACGAAAAAACGCTCGCTGCCGCACGTCGTACGCTGCACCATTTTCAAAACTGCTCTTAAACCGCGAGGAATCTCGAAAAGTGTTCAACATGGCGAGGTAGCGCCTAATTCATAGCTTTTCAACGGTATATTACATGCCTCGTTTGGATAAACGGTTAAAAAACTAGAGCAAAAAAGGTACCAAAAAACAGAGCGTGCAGTTTTTTTGCGACGGGAAGTTCACTCGCCTCAGTACTGCAGCACACTTAGTTCAGACAATTACGTGCACTTGCATTGAGCGTGCAGAATAGACCGTCTCTCTCTCTCTCCATATATATAGGGTCGCGCTATTCGCCACCCTGGGTGAGGAATAGTTATTCTTCACCCCCCCCCCCTCTATTTTAACATCAATGCGTCGTAATTTTACGTTTCGTAAATTTTGTCTTATTTCAGACATAAAAAGAGAACGTAAGAAAATATATAATTGCCGTAAAAAATATTTTATATTATGTAAATTACAAATGTAAAAACATTGTGTAAAATGTACATAAATGTATTTTTTCTGGTATTCTTACCTTTTTTATGCCAAATTTTACACAATGAATCAATATGACTGTAATTATTTATATTTGAAATATAATTTACTTATGAAATTATCGTAAGATTAGCCTGGGTGAAGAGTAACTTTTTCTGCACTTTGGGTGATGAATAGTAACAATATATATATATATATATATTCTAATTTTGGGATTAGAATAAGTATTTGGATCACGGGCCCGATCAGTCTTTCCCGAGATCCACAGAAAATCAACTGCGCCGGCGCGTCCCGATCCCAGAATCCCCACGGTGACGCGGATCCACCCCCAACCCACCTCCAGCCCCCGGCTCCGGCGACGCCCCTCTCGCCGACGACCCTGCCGGCCCGACGCGCCTCTCGCGGCCGCCGCCCCAGCCCCGGCGCGCCTCTCGCGGACGCCGCCCCAGCCCCGGCGCGCCTCCCGGCGCCGGGCCCCATCCCCAGCGCACCTCTTTCCATTCCCAAATCGCCTCCCGCCGCCGCCCTCGATCCCCACCACACCCCCACCGCCGCACATCCGCCGGCCACTACATACCCTGGCTCGGCTGCACACGACCGGGATCCCCCATCTCCCAGCTAACCTTGCAGCTGCACACCTCCTCGCTCGTCCTAAGGTGCCGGTCGTTCGATCCACTCCACTGGTGTGCACGCCTCGACACAGCCGGCGAGAGCCACTACTCCTTGCGCTGCTCTTTTCTCCAAGTTCGTGTAGCTCTGATTTCTTCGTGTTCTATTGCAGGTTGGGCGTTATGTGAACTGCGGACGGATCAGTGGTTGGACCAGCAGCAGTTTACTGTACCAACGCGGTTGATCCCACCTGGCACACGTTCGCCTCTGTCGACGGCGGTCAGCACCTAGCTTCTGTTGCTTCCACGGCAACTGCTCATGCGCACCTCGAACGCATAACGAGTTGTCCCCTGGTTCTTCTTCTGCTCATGGAGTTGGAGCGTGCTGCAACTTCCTTTCATTTCTGAAACTCATATCCCTCCAATTTAGTCCACGTATTATTCTTGTAGGTAGATTTGAACAATCTAAAACTGGAAAAAGAATGCGTCAGTATAGCTACTCATTAGAAAATGGTCAAGTGTATGTTGCTTTTGTGGTTTTTGTGTGTGCTCGTATTTGCATAATTTACCTCAAATGAAAATTCAGTTACTTGTGTACCTATGTCGACAACATGACAAATTTTCTCACCACCATCTAGTTTTGCTAAAATGAGTTTGTTTGTCTTACCTTATATATATGTGAAGAAAATTGACGGCAGCAAATTTCTCCTGAAAATAAGTTCAAATAAAAACATGGGAGAAGGTCACATATGTGTACCAGGAAAATGTTTGCGCAAAAATGCAGAAGACTTTACTATCCATGAGTTTGTGTACATGCTCCTTTTTTGTGGCTGCTGCAGGCTGCAAGACCTGTCGTCGTCATCCCCACTTAGCCCATGTCATGAAGCTTCGCTCCCCTACTACTGCTACACGTAAGTGCTCGTCTGCAATTTGGCACGAAGTTGAACAACTTTAGCTAGAGTTCAGATAACTGAATGGCAGAGGTTGCTCTAGAACTACAGTAGTATACTTCAGAGTTCAGAGTGCAGATAATCAAATGTTCATACAGTCAAATCTGTTGGCCTCGTGATTATATGAAGATATTCAGAATCAGAAGTTCAAAAGAAGAGTTCCATAAAAGTCAAAATCAAGAAAGAGCACTATGAAGTATAATTACTAATAAGACTAGTGTGTCTGGTGCGTGCTTCCGGACCGTGATGTATCCTGTGTGTGTGCTCGTGCGTTTGCATGTGTGTTGTGAGCTCACATGTGTGCACTCAGGTTTTTTTTTTCTTTTGTTGAGCATTCGTGTGTGCTCTTGTGTGTGTGTGTGTTGCATAGGTCCTCCAGTATGTGTGTGTGGTCTTAATACATGTTCACAAAAAGGTTGTTTGCCTATCTAAAAAACTTACAACTTTTATATTTGTCCATCTCTCGGTGCATTAAAAAAATAGACACTCACTTTTCAAAATTTAGAAGCTCGCTCACTAAATAAATAGAAATACGCTTTGACAAACAATAAAAAAATAGTTTGTGGAAGTTTGGGATTTAAGAGACTAATAGATCAGGAAGTCTGGAAAATACAAATGAAAATGTACGAAAACCTAACATGGGGTGGTTCGCCATAAAAAAAGTTCAGGGGCATTCCTGACACGAATTTTTTTCAATAAAAGGATTAATTCAAAATTTATGAAAAAAATCAAATTTATTTTCCTATACTAAAGCAAAAAAAAACAAGACGTTCAAATTAAAAAACAGACCAGTTCAATATTTATAGAAAAAGAATTTTCCCGTTTCTAAAAAATTGAGAAGTTCAGATTAAATTAACATAGCAATTAAATGATTACTAAAAACTTAGATTTGTAACCGCTACTAAAGAAAAAAAAAATAGATGTTCAAAATAAAAACGAAGCAGTGACAAATTCATGTAAAATGGATTTTCATAATTTTTAAAAAACCTATAAATTCGAATTGAATAACCAAAGCAGTTCGATATTTGCTAGAAAAACTCGTATTTTCCGGTACTAAAGAAAAAAAAATGAGAAGTTCAAATAAAAAGCCGGAGCAGTCGAATAAATATTAAAAAAAAGGATATTCCCTGTTTCTTAAAAAATCTAGAAGTTCAAATTTAAAAAGTTGATCATTTCAAAATTTATATTAAAAATGGACTTTCCCATTTCTAGAAAACCTAGGGGTTCAAATTTAGAAGGCGAAGAAGTCCAACGTTTATTACAAACCCAAGAAGGCCAAACTAAAAAAAATGAAGCATTTCAACACAAATTTATATAAAAAGGGACTTTCTCCCTTTAAAAAACCCCTAGAAGTTCAAATCTAAAACACTGAGCGGCTTGATGTTATTAAAAGACTAGGATTCTTTTCTGTTACTAAAAGAAATAAAACCATTTTTTTATGTTTTTGTATGTTATTAAAAGACAAGGATTTTATAAGATGGTCGTGTGTTGGTGTGTTCGGTTTGCTTGTGCTATGGATACGCTTTTCCATTATTTTTGAAATAATTCAGAAGTTCTTACATACAAAATACAGAAGTTCAAAAATAAATTTTTGTAGCAAAATTCACATGCGAAAAATATGCTCAGATTTGTTGCAAGAAGGTCACGTGCACCTCCGTTCACAGTTTAGAATTTATATTGCGGGACGTCTGACCTCCAATTACATGTTTTAAAATTGCAAAAAGTGATGTCCGACCTTCAATAGCGCGTGATATCGACGTACACACAAGAATGTGACCGAAGTTTATAGTGAAAACAACGAGAAGTTCAAGTACTGCAAGGAACTCATTTCAGGTGAGAATAAAAGTATAGAAAAATAAAAGCTTAAAAGGTTTGTTGAAAGAAGTTCAAGTGCTCTGTCCGGAGAAGTTCAAAAATTCTTGCGAGAGAGGTTCACCTTGTATTTCCATGTTCGATTTTTTCCGTATAAAAATCGAATACAATTCTTTACTCAAAAATATAAAAAGGTGAAGTTCAAATTGAAATAACAGAGAAGTTCGGAGTTTATTAAAACCTAGGATTTACCTGTTCAAAAAATTAAAAAACACAACGCCATTTTTTGCACTTTTAAAAACAACTCATAAACGAAAAAAATGGTTGCTAGAAGTTCAAGTGCTCGGCAAGGAAAATTTTTAAAAATTCTTGTGAGAGAGGTTCATCATGTATTTAGATGTCCAAAATACATAAAAAATATGTTGTTTTTGTGTTTTAAAATAATTCTCTCAAACCAGAGAGAAGTTCAAAGTGATAACAACCGAAAGTTCACGTCCTACATGGTGTGTATTTCATATAAGAAATATACAATAAAGTGAAACAGAGTGAAGTTCAAACAGACATGCCCCAGAAGTTCAATTACTTCACGTAGTGCAAAAAACACCACGTAAAAAAATCACCACGTCAAAAACAGAGTGAAGTTCGAATAGACACGTCCTAGAAGTTCAACTACTTCACGCAGTGCAAAAAACAACACGTTAAAAACAGTGTGAAGTTCGAACAGACATGCACGAGAAGTTCAACTACTTCACGCAGTGTATTTCCATTTGCGATGAAGGCAGAAATCACGATCTCTTCATTTTCTAATTTACTTCAAAACAGTAGGAAATCATTTGTGTAAGTTCAAGTCCTTCATCGGAGAATGTTCAAAAAAATATTGTGAGAGAGATTTGTACAAAAGAAATATCATTTGTGTGACATTGACGAATGTATGAGAAAATTACAAAACGAAAATACGTCACGGAAGTTCAACGTGAAAACAGCTGGAAGTTCAACTACTACATGGAATGAATTTCAAATGAAAAACTTTTAAAACCGTTGCGAGTATGAAAAAGTGATCAACACGGGAAAGTTGCGTGTCTACAACAGCTTTCCATCGGTATATCACTTCCTTAATTCCGGTGAGTGTTCCGGTGCGTGGATGGAGAGCCACGGGCAAAAAAAAAACACGTGAAAAAACAAAGTGAAGTTCAAGGTTTCATACCGAGAAGTTCAGGTACTTCACGCGATGCATTTTTCACGAATCTGTTTCGCGATAAAGGCAGAACGAATGATCTCGCCATTTTCCAAATTATTTGAAAATAGTAGGGAATCACAGAAAACCATAAACATGAAAAAGTTTCGCATTTTCCTTAGCTTTTCAACGGTATATTATTTGCCCCATTCCAAAAAAGTTTGTGGAAATTATAGCGAAATACGTTTTTAGCCATTTTGAAAACTGACATAAAACAGTAAGGAATTGGGAGAAATAATATATACCAAAAATTTTCGCATTTCCTCAAGCTTTCCAACGCCATATCATTTGTTGCATTCGGACATAGGGTTAAAAAAGTAGGTTGAAAATACGAACTCGGTGAAACTTCTACCGTTTTCTAAATCACTTTTAAACCGTTCAAAATTAGAAAAAACTTTCTACATGAAAAAGTACCGCATTTTCATAAGCTTTCCAACGCCATATCATGTGCCTCAATTGGTTTAGCCGTTTAGAAATGAAATCGAAAATACGAACTCGGCTGTTCGGTTTGTGAAATTTTACGATTTTCTAAATTACTCTTTAACCGTAGGGAATTAGAGAAAACTTTCAACATGTGGATGGAGCGGTTTTGCATCAGCTTTCCAAAGCCATATTACTTGCCTCATACTGATAAACGGTTTAGAAATGCGATCGAAATTACGATTCACGGTTTTTGTGTGAAGAAAAAACGGTTTTCAAAACTGCTCTTAAACCGCTTACATTTTGCGAAAATTTTAACTTGGGTCATGGTACTCGTGTCCATAGCTTTCCAAGGGTATATAGCAAGCCCTATTTGGGCAATGTTGCGGGAAGTTCAACCTAGCACAGGGGGAAGTTCAGGTCGAACAACTCAGGCAGTAAAATCGCAAAAAACGCGAGTTCTTCACGACCCGAGTGCAAAATCCACCTTGAGTGAGATTCCTATCTAAAACGAGTATTTAGTTGCTAAAAATTGTTTGAAGATTACACTTACATCACATGGAACACGACTAACCAGAAAAACTCGCGGTAGAAGGCACGGTTGCGAAGATAGCCCGAAGGTCGGGTTCGTACAGAGAGAAGTTCAGGCGCGCGTACAAACAAAAATACGTCACAGAAGTTCAACGTGAAAACAACATGAAGTTCAACTACTACGCTGAATGAATTTCAGATGAAAAACTTTTAAAATCGCTGCGAGTATGAAAAAATGATCAACACGGGAAAGTTGTGTGTTTACAACAGCTTTCCATCGGTATATCACTTGCTCAATTCCGGTGCGTGGATGGAGAGCTAGGAGCAGTGGATAGAGATATACGAGCAAAAAAAAGCACGTGGAAAACAGAGTGAAGTTCAAGTACACGTGTCGACAAGTTCAGGTTCTTCACGCGGTGCATTTTCGAAGAATCAGTTTCGTGATAAAGGCAGAACGAATGATCTCGCCATTTTCGCAATTACTTGAAAACGGCTAGGAATCAAAGAAAACCATCAACATGAAAAAGTTTCGCATTTTCCATAGCTTTTCAGCGGTATATTATTTGCCCCATTCCGATAAAGTATGTACAAACTATGCCAAAAATACGTTTTAGCCATTTTCCAATTTGACTTAAAACTGTAAATAATTATGAGAAACAATATATACAAAAAAGTTTCGCATTTGCTCAAGCTTTCCAACCCCGTATCATTTGTTGCATTCGGCCGTACGGGTAAAAAAAATTAGCTCGAAAATACCAACTCGGTGGAACTTGTACCGTTTTCTGAACTACTTTTAAACCATTCCAAATTAGAAACAACTTTTAACATGAAAAAGTAGTGCATTTTCACAAGCTTTCCAATGCCATATCATTTATCTCAAATGGATTATCTGTTTAGAAATTACATTGAAAATACGAACTCGGCTGTTCGGTTTGTGAAATTTTACGATTTTCAAAATTACTCTTTATCCATAGGGAATTAGAGAAAACTTTCAACATATCGAAGGAGCGGTTTTGCAGCAGCTTTCCAACGCTATATTATTTACCTCATTCCGATAAACGATTTAGAAATGCGATAAAAAATATGATTCACGTTTTTTGTATGAAGAGAAAACGGTTTTCAAAACTGCTCTTAAACCGCTTACATTTTGCCAAAATTTTAACTTGGATCGTGATATTGGTGTTCATAGCTATCCAACGGTATATCGCAAGCCCCATTTGGACACTTTTTAGCTGAAGTTCAACCCAGTACTGAGGGAAGTTCAGGCACGTTACTCAGGCAGTTCAGGTTGTGATCAGAATATTATTCTGATCCCGTGATCAGAATAGTGTTTATATATATATATATATATATATATATATATATATATTCTGATCCTGGGATCATAATAGTTATTCTGATCACAACATCGCTATATAGGCGCGATGTGATGTTCGTGAGATCGCAAACAGAGGAAAAACTGGCCCGTTGTGCACACCCCTGACGGCCCACTACCACACCCACGACTTCTCCTCTCCCTTGACGACGCCTCACCATCCCCTGATCCCCATCGACCAAACCACCGCGCCGCCCTCCCTTGCCTGCCGCGCCGCGCCGCCCTGCCCGCCGGCATCTCGTAGCCCCTCGCCGGTCTCGCGCTGCCGCCCATCGGCTAACCCCCACCGCCGCCCATCGGCGATGCTCTCCGCGCCGCCGTCCCAAATCTCCGCCGCCCACAGGCCTTGAGTGCCGCCGTGAGCCGTGGATCCGAGGCGCCGACGCCTAGCTGTGGATGCCGCCCACCGCCGCCAGAGTCCCCGAATGAAGACGAGCAAGCCTGCACACCCTCACTCACGTAGCCTCCTCCTGATGGGGATCCACCGTCACGGCGCTCATGTCGTTCGGCATCGCCACCTCCGACCGTTCAACAACGGCGCTCCTGGATGTTCACCACATTAGCGCCCAAATCCCAGCCATCCAAGCGTCTCCGACACAACTCGACCCCTCTCCGCCCCTGCATCACCTCCTCCGCTGGCGTTGAAGCCATCGTCGGCCCTGTGGAACAAACGCCGACGCCGCCCTCCAAGAATCCAAGCCGCCGCCTGCCACCAAGATCCTACGCCGCCACTAGTGGCTCCTCCCAAACCCAACGCTCTGCACCCCCATCTCCTCCACGTCCTGGCCCGGCTCCATGCTTCGGACCTGGAGAGGAGGTGGCTGGCCCGGCTCCATGCTTCAGACCTGGAGAGGAGGTGGCTGGCCCGGCTCCATGCTTCGAACCTGGAGAGGAGGTGGCTGGCTCACACCTAGAACGAGGATGGTGCTGGCCCGGCTCCATGCTTCGGACCTGGAGAGGAGGTGGCTGGCTCACACCTAGGACGGCTTCGCGTTAGTCCAACTACACTGCTAGTCCCTGTCCAGGTTCTGCCATTTCTGTGCATCCACTCCTGTGATTGCTGCATCTAGAGTGAATGGCTAGTCCCCTAGTCCCCTGTTTCTTTGGATAAATTTTTTGTACAAGTTTCGTGAAAGTTGTGCTGATTTGATGCCCTCAACTGTTTGTGGTTATGTCTCTGATAACTAACAACAGCTTTCGTCCTTTGCCCAAATTTTTGTGAGCAACAAATATTCATACATGTGCATTATATTATATCAGTTCTTGTGGGAATACCTCTACAGCAAGTTCGTTTTTGCATCTCTTTCACTAAAAAATCATATTGTACAATTCTAGTGTATCTTCTTGAAGTTCATATTGTCAAGACCTCGAAGCTCACATAATATAGTTCAGGGTAGTTCAGAAGTTTGGATGACTCATGTCTGATAATTTTTTTGTGATACATACACGCGAGCTTGTTCATATTTGTATATTTGTTAATTTCATTATCCGTTAGGATCTGGTATTAGTAGTCTATTTTTTATGAGCAGTCTTGTTCGACAAATGCTTTATTATAGTGTGTGTTTGAAGTTCGTATTGTCAAGGTCACGAAATTCACAACCTGTCACCAGAGTCCTGAAGAAAATACATGTGGGTTTGGCATGTCTCACATCCTGCAGCAACGAGCCCCTGCAAGCACCGAGCCACCGGTGTTCTGTCCACAAATCTGCGAGGGATGTAAAAGCGGCTGTGGCATATTGTCAGCTGCCCATGAAATATAAGCCTATTATGTTGTCCTTCAGTAGCAGTTCAACAAAAAACAAAAAAAACTGCAACAATTCTACATTGGAAACTATGATATTTCAGGTCTGCTACTATGTACGTGCTTGTTGGTATGACTATGAGTACATACATTTTGTCTTGGTTCTTTCCCGCTTCGGCTTTCTCTGCCATGGATGTGTGCATGCGTGCTATGTGCGTGAGTGTGCTACATCAATTTGTGTAAAAGAAGCATTTTCAATTGGGCAAAATTAGTTGATGGTTGTCGAAGTTCAGACATTTCTATTGGTGACGTTCAGTAATTATAGAATGAGAAGTAGTGTGTGCCGTCTTGTGCCCACAAGGTGCCACTGGCTGCTACACACCCTGTGCTGCTGTTGTTGCTGCTTTAACTTTTACGTGGCTTGCAAAAAAGTTTTTTCCTTTGGATATATGTGATCCAGTACACTTGTTCTACTAAGTAGCAGGGTACGTGCTTCTTACGGGCCACACATGTGAAATATGTTTGTTGATTTCACTTGATGGCATGTACATCAGTTCGAAATAGAAAAAATGGGAGATCACTAGGGAAAATGTGACAAATCCACGGAACAAACTTGAGTAATTCATGTGGAAATTGCAAAAGGTAAAAATAGAAAAACAAGCAGTTGAAATTAAAAAAAGCAATTCAAAAGTTTCTAAAAATAGGATTTACCCCATTTCTAAAAAGCCTATAAGTTCAAATTAAATTTACAAAGTGGTTCAACATGTGCATAATTAAAAATGAGGAAGTCCAGCCTTATCCTTGTGAAGGTTCACTGTGTGCCAATTGCAGAAATTCACAAATTTCAAAAAAGATATATTCCAGTTGTGTGTGCCGTGTGTGTGGGGTGTACTAAAAACGTTTTGTGGGTGAGAAGTTCATAGTTTCTGTCGCTGATAGTTCAAAAAATCGCTTTTGAAAAAATAGAACACCTTGGGTGTCCAAGAAAAGAGAGTTGAACACATGAAAAAAAATCAATTGACAAGTGAACCGTGTGAATCCAGGGTTTTATAAAAAATGTTCCATTGTAAAACATTATCTAACTAAAGTGAACAGTAAAAAATATATGAGAAAAGGCAAAAATTGAACATCTGTTTCAAAAAATAGAAGTTCAAAATTAAAATAGTGGAGAAGTTCTTTATTAATTATAAAACTAGGATTTTCACCTTTATTAAAAAAACCAAGAAGTTCAAATAAAAAAGCAAATTGGTTCAAAAATTATAAAAAAATGACATTTTCCCCATTTCAAGAAAAAAAACTAGAGGTTCAATATTTATTACATTATCAAGAAGGTCAAATTGAAAAAACTGAGCAGTTCAAAAAGTTTATAAAACAGATTTTCCTTCTTTTAAAAATAAGAACTAGAAGTTCAACTTTAAATAATTCAGTAGTTCAATATTTATTACATATAGGACTTTTCCCGTTACTAATGAATGACACCGAGAAGTCCAAACTTAAAAAAATATGAAGTTGTTTAATGTTCATATAAACTCAAATTTTCCCAAATGTTAAAGATTAAAACCAAGAAGTTCAATTTCGAAAAACAGAGTAGTTCAATGTATATAAAAAACTCAGGTTTTTGAGTTTCTAAATAATAAAACCAAGAAGTTCAATTGGAAAAAGCAGAGTAGTTTGATATTGATTTGAAAACCGGATTTTTCTAGTTACTAAAGAATAAAGCCAATAAGTTCAACTTGAAATAACGAAGAAGTTGGATGTTCATAAAAAACCCTCCATTTTTCACATTTCTAAAAAAACACAATGAAGTTCAAATAAAAAAGTAAAGCGGTTCAATGTCTATAAAAAACTTAGATATTTTTGTATAATCGAGAGAAGTTCTGATTGATAACTGTCAGAAGTTCACATACTAAACGGTGTACATTTTGTATTAAAAAGAACGAAAATGCAAAGCCTAAAGTTTTGTTGATAGAAGTTCAAGTGCTCGGCCCGAGAAAGTTCAAAAATTCTTGTGAGAGAGGTTGAACAAAAATACGTGACAAAAGTTCAAGGTAAGAATAAAAGTATAGAAAAATAAAAGCTTAAAAGGTTTGTTGAAAGAAGTTCAAGTGATGTGTCTGGAGAAGTTCAAAAATTCTTGGGAGAGAGGTTCACCTTGTATTTCCATGTTCAATTTTTTCCGTATAAAAATTGAATACAATTCCTTACTCAAAAATATAAAAAGGTGAAGTTCAAATTGAAATAACAAAGAAGTTCGGAGTTTATTAAAACCTAGGATTTACCTGTTCAAAAAATAAAAACACAACGCCATTTTTTGCAATTTTAAAAACAACTCATAAACAGAAAAAAATGGTTGCTAGAAGTTCAAGTGCTCGGCGAGGAAAAGTTCAAAAAATTATGTGAGAGAGGTTCGTCGTGTGTTTAGATGTCCAAAAATACATTAAAAATGTTGTTTTTTGTGTTTTAAAATAGTTCTCTCAAACCAGAGAGAAGTTCAAAGTGATAACAACCGGAAGTCCACATACTACATGGTATGTATTTCATATAAGAAAAATATAATAAAGTGAAACAGAGTGAAATTCAAAACAGACATGCCCCAGAAGTTCAACTACTTCACGCAGTGCAAACAATAGCATGTCAAACAATAGCACGTCAAAAATTAGAGTGAAGTTCAAATAGACATTCCTGAGAAGTTCAACTACTTCACGCAATGCATTTCCATTCACGATGAAGGCAGAAATCATGATCTCGTCGTTTTCTAATTTACTTCAAAACGGCAGGAATATCATTTGTGTAAGTTCAAGTCCTCGGTCGGAGAAAGTTAAAAAAATATTGTGAGAGAGGTTTGTACAAAAAGAATATCATTTGTGTAACACTGACAAAAATGGATGGGAAAAATACAAACAAAAATATGTCACACAAGACCAACGTGAAAACAGCAGGAAGTTCAACTACTACACTGAATGAATTTCATAAGAAAAACTTTTAAAACCGTCGCGAGTATGAAAAAATGATCAACACGGAAAAGTTGCGTGTTTATAGCAGCTTTCCATCGGTATATCACTTGCTTAATTCCGGTGAATGAAGAGGTACGAGCAAAAAAAAGCACGTGAAAAACAGAGTGAAGTTCAAGCAGAACTACCACAGAAGTTCAACTACTTCACGCGATGCATTTTCGACGAATCTGTTTCGCGATAAAGGCAGAACGAGTGATCTTTCCGTTTCCAAGATTACTTGAAAATGGCTGGGATTCAGAGAAAACCATCAACATGAAAAAGTTTCGCATTTTTCATAGATTTTCAACAGTATATTATTTGCCCCGTTGCGATGAAGTTTGTAGAAATTACTGCGAAAATACGTTTTTAGCCATTTTCAAAATCAACATAAAACCGTAATGAATTTGGAGAAACAATATACACCAAAAAGTTTTGCATTTGTTCAAGATTTCCAACGCCATATCATTTTCTACGTTCGGACGTATGATTAAAAAAAGATATCAAAAATACAAACTTGGTAGAACTTGTACCATTTTCTAAATTACTCTTAAACCATTCAAAATTAGAAAAAAACTTTCAACATGAGAAAAAAACGCATTTTCATAAGCTTTCCAATGCCATATCATTTGTCTCAATTGGATTAGGAGTTTAGAAATGGCAACAAAAATACGAACTCGGTTGTTCGGTTTGCGAAATTTTACGATTTTCCACATTACTCTTTAACCATAGGGAATTAGAAAAAAATTCAGCATGTGGAAGGAGTGGTTTTACAGCAGCTTTCCAACGCCATATTATTTGCCTCATTCCGATAAACGGTTTAGAAATGCGATCGAAAATATGATTCACGTTTTTTGTATGAAGAAAAAACGATTTTCAAAACTGCTCTTAAACCACTTACATTTTGCCAAAATTTGAAGTTGGGTCATGATATTGGTGTCCATAGCTTTCCAACGGTATATCGCAAGCCCCATTTGGGCAATGTTGACAGAAGTTCAACCTGGCACTAGAGGAAGTTCAGGTCGAACAACTTAGGCAGTAAAATTGCAAAAAACGCAATTTCATCACGACCCGAGAGCAAAATCCGCCAGCGAGCGAGATTTTATTTAAAACTGGTATTTAGTTGCTAAAAAACATTTCTAGATTACACTAACATCATATAGAACACTACTAACCAAAATAATTCGCGGGGGAAGTCACGGTTGCAAAGATAGCCCGAAGGTCGGGTTCGTACAGAGGGAAGTTCAAGCGCGTGTACAAACAAAAATAAGTCACAGAAGTTCAACATGAAAATAGCATGAAGTTCAACTACTACGCTGAATGAATTTCAGATGAAAAACTTTTAAAATCGTTGCGAGTATGAAAAAATGATCAACACGGGAAAGTTGCGTGTTTACAACAGCTTTCCATCGGTATATCACTTGCTCAATTCCGGTGAGTGGATGGAGAGATAGGAGCAGTGGATAGATATATACGAGAAAAAAAACACATGACAAACAGAGTGAAGTTCAAGTACACGTGCCGAGAAGTTCAGGTTCTTCACGCGGTGCATTTTCGAAGAATTAGTTTCGCGATAAAGGCAAAACGAATGACCTCGCCATTTTCTCAATTACTTGAAAATGGCTAGGATTCAGAGAAAACCATGAACATGAAAAAGTTTCGCATTTTCCGTAGCTTTTCAGCGGTATATTATTTGCACCATTCCGATAAAGTATGTAGAAATTATGCAAAAAATACGTTTTTATTCATTTTCCAATTTGACTTAAAGCAGTAAGGAATTAGGAGAAATAGTATATACAAAAACGTTTCACATTTGCTCAAGCTTTCCAACGCCGTATCATTTGTTGCATTCGGACGTACGCTTAAAAAATTATCTCCAAAATACGAACTCGGTGGAACTTGTACCGTTTTCTGAATTACTTTTAAACCGTTCCAAATAAGAAAAAACTTTTAACATGAAAAAGTAGCGCATTTCCACAAGCTTTCCAATGCCATATCATTTGCCACAAATGGATTAGCCGTTTAGAAATTACATTGAAAATACTAACTCGGCTGTTCGGTTTGTGAAATTTTACGATTTTTAAAATTACTCTTTATCCATAGGGATTTAGAGAAAACTTTCAACATGTCGAAGGAGCGGTTTTGCAGCATCTTTCCAACACTATATTATTTACCTCATTCTGTTAAACGGTTTAGAAATGCGATCAAAAATACGATTCATGTTTTTTGTATGAAGAAAAAACGGTTTTCAAAACTGCTCTTAAGCCACTTACATTTTGCCAAAATTTTAACTTGGATCATGATATTGGTGTCCATAGCTTTCCAACAGTATATCGCAAGCCCCATTTGGACACTTTTTAGCTGAAGTTCAACCTAGTACTCGGGGAAGGTCAGGCGCGTTACTCGGGAAGTTCATGTTGTGATCAGAATATTATTCTGATCCCGTGATCAGAATAGTGTTTATGTGTGTGTATATATAGGGTGGGTCTATTATGATAACACCCTCTAGAGTCTTATTCTGCACACCAAACCCTTATTCTGCTAACACCACCGAGTGACCCGTAGCTACAAACAACGACAACTGAACTATGGAGGTAAAAAGAAAAAGAAAAAGAAAACACACCCCACCCACCCCATCTTATCCTCTCCTCAACCGTCTCTCTCCCCGTGCTCCACGACCACACGGCACACACCGCCCAGCCCGCCACCTCCCTGGGCCGACGGACCACCTCCCCCCACGCCGCTGCACCACCTCCCCCCGGTGCCGCCCCGCCTCCTCCCACCGGCCGGCGCCATCCCGCCTCCTCCTCGCACCGGCCGGCCCCGCACCATCTCCGGCGCCCCATCGCCCCCACCACCGCGGCGCCCCACCATCCTCTCCCCTCCGGCGCGTCACCATCTTCCTTCCCCACGGTGGCCACCAACCCCACCCCTCAGACACCCCACCACCCCATCTCCGCGGTGCCCCACCACCCCCTCCCCTCCGGCGCGCCACCACCTTCCACACCCGCGGCCCCGAGCTTCCACCGCTGGATCCGACGAGATCCGTATCGTGCCGAGCTTCCACCGCCGGATCTGGTCCACCCTGCCCCACCATGGCCATGGCTACTGCACGGCCTCGACCCCGCACCGCTGCGGCCGCGGCCATAGCTCCGCCACGCGACAGTTGGCCTCCACGGCCCGTGCCCCGTGCTGCCCCGACCGCGGCCCCAGCTCCGCCCCCTCCGCAGTGTCGGGCGCGTCGACGGTACCGTTGTTCCTCCCCAGCCACCCTCCTCCCTCGTGCTCACCCGCCGAGTGCCACATCCTCCTGACCCCATCTCGTTTTCTCAGTGCAGCTCGGCGGCGCATGGACGTGCAGTGCAGGGGCGCCGGCAAAATGATGACAAGGATGGTGTGTGCCTTCTGGTTTGTGGGCTCATTGGTTTTGCAGCTCAATTTTGCTTGTCAATGCAGCCCATTTTTGCTCGTCCGAGCAGTCCATAATGCTCCTGGGCAACCACTTGACATCCTTTCTCATCCATATTGTGTGTGTGCAGTTCTGTAATCATGGTCGTGCAACCCATCGCCGCTAGGGTGTGTGGTTTGGTCAGTGTGGGCGTGTGGTTCAGTGCCCTCCAATGTGTGGGTGGGCGACAACAAAATGTTTACTGAATGCCATTTGATTTTCCAGATTTACAAAGATGTTGTAAGATTATTTTTTTGAAAAACTGTAGTTAATTGTAAAAAACACTAAATGTCGTTTGATGCAGTTCGGATAGGGACGCTACACCGCAGTCTGTCTATATCATCGAGAGGTATAAGCAGTTTGTTAATTTTGCCTCTGTTGTAAATTATTCAAACAAATGCAGTGCACTTTGAGAGAAGTTGAAGCCCATATCATAAAAAAGTAAAGTCGCTTTGGGCTAAAGATGTTCGCTTGGCGGAAGATGTTCACTTGTTTCATTGCTGTAGTGAGCTTCTATCTCTGAGCGGTTCAGTATGTTGCCAAGTGCAAAAACAAATTGGAAGAAAACAAACTTGAAAGGGTTGATTTTTTTAATGCAGCTCACTATGTTAAAATAAAATTGGAAAAGAACAATTGATGCAGTACACTCACCTCGTCCCTGTAGTGCATACTTGTTGATAAAAGACGTTATGGAGACCATAAAAGCAAAATAAAAGAAAAATTATGTCCCACAAAAAAGAAATCATGCAGTGCACTTGCTTGTCCAATGAAGTGCGGTTTTTAGTCTAAATAAGTGTGGTTTTCTGTCTGATGCAGTACGGCTCGGTTACGGTAGTCTCGAGGTTCACTTTTCATAGTATTGTGGTTCACCAGCACTCGACATGAAGTGCACTCCACCTCGTTTAGGAAAATTTACGTCCCACAAAAGAAACCATGCAGTGCACTTGCCCATCTAATGAAGTGCGGTATTTCGTCTGAAGCAGTGCGTTCTTCTTTCCCCGTCCGAGAAAAATACGTCTAAACAAAAAGAAACCATGCAATGCACTTGCCCATCTAATAAAGTGCGGTATTTCGTCTGAAGCAGTGCGTTCTTCTTTCCTCGTCCGAGAAAAATTATGTCTAAACAAAAAGAAACCATGTAGTGCACTTTCCCATTTGATGTAGTGCGTTATTTTGTCTGAAGCAATGCGTTCTTCTGTGCGATGCAGTAAATATGACGATTTTGGTCTCGCGAAGAACAGAGTGTCCGCTTTTCGGTAAAATCGAAACTGCTCTTAAACCGTAAGGATATAGAGAGAGTGTTCTACATGAAAAAGTTGCATCTCGTCGATATCTTTCCAATGGCGTATGATTTGAATTATTTCGACCAGCCGTTCATAAAAATTTCACGAAAAAACAGCCGCTGCCTCTCGAAGTCAGCAGCATGATTTTCAAAATTAACTAAAAACCGTAAGGAATTTCAAAACCATTTCAACATATGAAAGTTGCGCCTTGTCCATAGCTTTCCAACGGCGTATCATACGTCTCATTTCGACAAACTTTTAGAAAACTGGAGCAAAAACAGTACCAAAAATTTCAAACAATTTGAAAAACAGAGTTCCGCGATTTAGTAAATTTGAAACTGCTCTTAAACCGTAACGAATTAGAGAAAAAATTATATATGGAAAAGATACGCCTCGATGATATCTATCCAACATCGTATCATTTGCTTCATTCCGACAAGCGGATTAGAAGAAATCGCCAAAAAAAAGCTCTCTGCCACTCGTCATGGGACGCGCCAATTTTAAAACTGCTCTTAAACCGTGTAGAATCTCGAAAAGTGTTCAACATGTCGAAGTTGCACCTAATCCATAGCTTTTCAACGGTATATTACACGCCTCATTCCGATAAACGGTTAAAAAATTAGAGTGAAAACAGTACCGAAAAAAATAACGCATGCAGTTTTTTTCGACGAGAAGTTCACTCGTGTGAGTACTGCAGCACACTTGGTTCAAAGAATGACATGCACTTTAGTTCAGCGTGCAGTGTGGAAGTGGTGTGCAAAATAGTTATTCTGTTAATATTAGCAGAATAGACCGTCTGTGTGTGTGTGTGTGTCTATATATATATATATAAACACTTATAAGGACATGGTTGCATAACCAAATTAAACATCTCATTACGTGGGTGGCTACTACACACATGACATTTAATTGCACACACCAAAGTAAACTATATGCATGATTACATAGGTGGCTACTACGCACATGACATTTGCACACACCAAAGTAAACTATATATTACATGCATAATTAAGTAGGATAAACGATCATCTGATCATCAGCTACTTCTTATGACGCTTGTCGCTGCGCTTTGCTTGTGGCTCGATCCGGCCTCGTCGATTTTGGGAATGAGGCACTTCCTCATGTCAACGATCTGTCTGTGCATATCGTAGCATGTGTACACGCTCTTGGCCACGAACCTGAGGTCCCATGCGAGGATACAAGACCCATGCGAGGATACAAGACTTATTCTGTTGGCATCCTACTTCAGATTTTTGTAGTAGGGGTCAATGATGGACGAAGCGAGTTCAACCAGAGAGTCCTTCTTCGTGCTGCCCCAGACCCTGTAGTGCTCACGGATTTTGACAAGGTTCTTGCAGGCGAAGCCCGTAACCATGAGCGCTTTTACATCATTGGAGGTTTCCACCTTAGCGAACTTGTAGACGGTGTTGTGGACAAACCTGGCAAAACAGTTGGAAGGCTCTGTGGCCATCCAGTAGTGGTAGATGAGGACATTATGGCGCACGCACAACTAGGCGACGACAACCTTCTGAACTTTATTGGGATAACCGCCAGTGTACTGGAGGTCGATGCCGACCACCTTGTACTTGTCTCGAGCAAGCAACTGCTCCACGATATTGATGTAGTCCTCCACCACGGCTGTGTTGATGGTGTACACCATCGAGAGATCCATCTCCCTCACGTGGGTCTTCACTTGATGCTCGCTGAACTCCATTGGAGCACCGCTAGATACCTTTCTGTATGTGTCGTTATGGGTGTGCTTGTTGTGTTGTGGGGCGAGATCGAAAGGTTGAAGAGACTAAGGTTATAATGGCCTCGGGAATTAATGGGGAAGCCGAACAGCCTAGAATATTCGCGTGCCCAGATGGCAGTTCTAATTTGCAGCGCGTAACTCCATGGTGCCACGCGTAACTCCATCGTGTCGCAGGTAACTGCATTGTGGTGATGCGCACGGCGCACCCACATGCATATGGGCCCCCAACGTGATCGTGTGCAGGCCCCAACTACTAGTAGAGCACGTGCAGGGACGTGAGCAGAGCGCTCCGCGGTCGCCTCAACGACGAGCAACCATATATATGCATATATTAGTTGAACACGCAAGGAAAAGTTGTCCACAAGCTGAGCGCATGGAGGTATGCGAGCAGAGCGCGCCGACAAACACGAGCTGAGCATGTTGCGGTGCCTAACAGTGAGCAGAGCGCACCGAGGGACGCGAGTAGAGGCCAGCACAGTGATACGTGGCAAATAAGATGAACTATGCGAGCGATGGCGGAGACATCAAGCACGAATCAGATTAAAGTTGTGTGTGTGATACGTGACATACAGTTGATCCATCTGAGTTGTTTGTGATGGAATAAGCCATGTGTGTTGTGGGCAAACAATTGCTGGTATGCAACCATTTGCGATTGATGAATTCATCACCGCAGGTTCCCCTAGTGTGGTCTGTGTGCGATGGGATATGCTCTGTCTGCACAACATCTATGCTCTGTGTACAGAAGAACAATATATATATATATATATATATATATATATATATATATAACAGGACATGATTGCAAAACCAAATTAAACATCCAATTACGTTATATAACAAATACCATAAATATTGCAAGATTCAAATTCTAGCATTACAAGGCCCAAACTCAAAGATTACAAGGTTCAAACTATTCATACACATAAAATTCATCTTCTTCGGAATCTTTTTCATGCATTATCTCTGCGAAAGGATTAGCCACCGAGAATTCATATAGCGGCTCGATACAGTGACTTCCGAATAAAATGTCATATGAAGTTACAAACTGAAATTCTTCTGCATAGCCTTTTCCATTTAGTTGTACACGCCTACACTCTTTAGCAATCCATTCACTTCAGTGTAGTAAATATAGGGTGCAAACCTCATTACCTTGAGCAACCTTGCTTTCTCAACAAAGAACCTGACGAATTTACCTTCTGGTGTGGTGCCTCGGTACTCATTAAAAGTAATTTCTCTGAGTTGAAGATCAAGGCATTAAATGAGATTGTTATATCCCCAACATTTTCTACTTTCGGGCCTACTAGTATCTGCAAACAAAGATAACATATTAGTGCCTAGCTGCAGATTTGAACACTTCAGGTCTCTTTGGTTTGCAGGATTTCTAAAATACACGAAAAGAGTGAAATGCCGCCTTCAATTTTTCATGATAAACTTTTATCACAAAAGCATGTCGGGCGAAGGAATAAAACGCATACAACACTAGCATCTCAAAAAATATGCATTGAAATCCTCAAAAATTCCTTTAGAAATCATTCTGCAGTTGTCATCATAATCATGAGTAAAAGTAACAAAAAATTGAGCTCGTTGTGGTTAACAATTAATAGGAAAGGAGCATCACCTTGATGTATAGCTTATCCGTGCAAGGAAAGCAACTAAGGAATCTAACAACTTCATCCAGATCGGGGCTAACAGATTGTAGTGCCAAGATCTGCACTGTGCGCAGAGGCCAGGTCAAGCTTGTGGGAATCATTTTCTGGATGACGGGTGAACATATAGATCAACAAAAATTAGATAAAATGTGTTGTCCAATAATATATAAGAAGGAGAAGAAGAAGACTATTGTACCTGAACGGATAATGATCCAGTAAAAAGTACGTTGAATTCAGCACACGAATAGCCCTACACTGTCAATTTCGGTGCGTGAATAACCCTGATTCTTGCTGGACCTAATTTATCAAGTACATACAATCTCTCAAGGAAAGGCGCATTCTCAATGACCATATCACGAAACACCTCAACTGACAGCCTTGGGCGGCGCCAGAAATGCACATAAATCGCATAGGCATCCATCGAGGTGATGTGGGGGCTACTGAACCCATCCATCGCATGAAGACGAAGGTATTCGAGTGATGTACAGTGGATGAGCAGGCTCTCCCAATCTCCTTCGAGATGTGGACAACAATGGTCTCGAGGTGCTTAAGTTTACAGAGATGTAGAGCATGTGCGACATCAATCTGGGAAAAAATGCACTGCTTGAATGTAGCGCGGTGCAATGTGGGCGCAAGGCGGAGCATGGATGGCGGCAGCGAGCAAGGACGTCCAGCATGAAAGCTGAGCTCCTCGAGCCAATCCAGGGGTGGGGATAGGAACCAGTAGTGCAACCTGGGTTCGGTCTTGTTGTGGGGACTGAGCCTACCCATAGCAAGGCATTTGACTGACCCAGGGTGCATGGTGAGGACATGGGACAATGCGTCCAGGCATTGTTGCTCCCCGCTGCAGAACTCATGGTCGACGATGAGGTCGGGGGGTGGAGTGCCAAAGGGGGCGCCACCACCCATGAGAGGACAGTGGTATGCACGCCATATTTGATGGGGAGGTGGGATATCATGGTTACCAACATCTCGTCGAGGAGGCTGCTGATGAAGTCCATGTACGCTGGAGGCTCTTGCGGTTCTGGATCGACCCGCCCCTGCTTGTTGGTCAACTCGTCCTCTATCTCGCAATAGGCGGCAATCCTTGGCGACGGTGCTACGTACCTTCCCGAGGTGGCCAAAACAAAAGTCCAAAACGAGCAATAAATTGCAACGCTGGCGGCTTACTTCCTAGTATAGTGAGCGTGCGCGACAAAGTGCTCATAGTCATCCTGTCTAATCAAACAGCTGTCCGTGGTAGTAAATGGTTAGTTGAACGCCCACAGTTGGACTAATACGATCGTTTGTGATAATAACATGGTGGCGATTTGTTGAAAATGCCTAGGAAAATCAATGTATAAAAAGGCGAAACGAACCCTGAATGATTTCATATGTTTAGCATAGTAGCATATTGCCTCTAAAATAAATCAAGGCGGGAAGATATAGTGTAAGTCGTTTCGCACACAGATCCCACTCCATAAAAAAGACACATTCGTAACATTTTGGGCCGAACGAATTTTTTCTGTCATGCTTGTGACACTTCTATGACGGTAATTGTGACTAAACCTGGTATCATCATAGATGTGGTGGGCTCCTACTTCTATGACAAAAAATCATGACAGAAATGGGCTTTTTGTCCTGGGCGGGACAAAGACGCAGATGCATGACATTCTTTGGGCCACCCATGACAGAAAAAAATCATGGTAGAAGCGAGGGCGAGAAAATATCGGGGAGTTCCCGGTTACGATGGGTGGTCGGGGCCGAGCGATGCATGGAGGTTTCCGCGTTTCTCTCATGTACGCGCGTATGTGCGAGGCGTTGGCTAACTGAACCCGAGCGATCGATCCCTTAGCTGTTAACTGAACCCGAGCGATTCATTTGCTGCTGACTAAACCCGAGCGTTTCCTTCGCTACTGCTGCTAACTGAACCGAGCGATCGATCACTACTGCTACTTACTGAAGCCGATGAGCCCCTGTGCGAGACGTAGCTGATGACCCACAAGTATAGGGGATCGCAACAGTTTTCGAGGGTAGAGTATTCAACCCAAATTTATTGATTCGACACAAGAGGAGCCAAAGAATATTCTCAAGTATTAGCAGCTGAGTTGTCAATTCAACCACACCTGGAAACTTAGTATCTGCAGCAAGGTGTTTTAGTAGCAAAGTAATATGATAATGGTGGTAACGGTAACAAAAGTAAAGACAGCAAAAGTAATGTTTTTGGTATTTTGTAGTGATTGTAACAGTAGCAACGGAAAAGTAAATAAGTGTAAACCAGTATATGGAATACTCGTAGGCACCGGATTAGCGATGGATAATTATGCCGGATGTGGTTCATCATGTAGCAGTCATAACATAGGGTGACACAGAACTAGCTCCAGTTCATCAATGTAATGTAGGCATGTATTCCGTATATAGTCATACGTGCTTATGGAAAAGAACTTGCATGACATCTTTTGTCCTACCCTCCCGTGGCAGCGGGGTCCTATTGGAAACTAAGGGATATTAAGGCCTCCTTTTAATAGAGAACCGGAACAAAGCATTAGCACATAGTGAATACATGAACTCCTCAAACTATGGTCATCACCGGGAGTGGTCCTGATTATTGTCACTTCGGGGTTGTCGGATCATAACACATAGTAGGTGACTATAGACTTGCAAGATAGGATCAAGAACACACACATATTCATGAAAACATAATAGGTTCAGATCTGAAATCATGGCACTCGGGCCCTAGTGACAAGCATTAAGCATAGCAAAGTCATAACAACATCAATCTCAGAACATAATGGATACTAGGGATCAAACCCTAACAAAATTAACTCGATTACATGATAAATCTCATCCAACCCATCACCGTCCAGCAAGCCTACGATGCAATTACTCATGCACGGCGGTGAGCATCATGAAATTGGTGATGGAGGATGGTTGATGATGACGACGGTGACGAATCCCCCTCTCTGGAGCCCTAAACGGACTCCAGATCAGCCCTCCTGAGAGAGATTAGGGCTTGGCGGCGGCTCCGTATCGTAAAACGCGATGATTTATTCTCTCTGGTTTTTTTCTCCCCGAAAGCCAATATATGGAGTTGGAGTTGGCGTCGGAGGGCTACCAGGGGGCCCACGAGGTAGGGGGGCGCGCCCCCCACCCTCGTGAGCAGGGTGTGGGCCCCCTGGTCTTCATCTTTTGCGAGGATTTTTCTTTATTTTTTCTAAGGTGTTCCGTGGAGTTTCAGGACATTCCGAGAAAAAAAAATTCTGCACAAAAAACAACACCATGGCAGTTCTGCTGAAAACAGCGTCAGTCTGTGTTAGTTCCATTCAAATCATACAAGTTAGAGTCCAAAACAAGGGCAAAAGTGTTTGGAAAAGTAGATATGACGGAGACGTATCAACTCCCCCAAGCTTAAACCCTTGCTTGTCCTCAAGCAATTCAGTTGACAAACTGAAAGAGAAAAAACAAAAACTTTTACAAACTATGTTTGCTCTTGTTGTTGTAAACATGAAAAGCCAGCATTCAACTTTCAGCAATTATTATGAACTACCCGTACTCAAAATGAAACGTAGGTCTCACAATTACTCATATCAATAGCATAATCAGCTAGCGAGCTATAATGGCAAAACTCGGATAACAACACTTTCTCAAAATAATCATAACATGATATAACAAAATGGTATCTCGCTAGCCCTTTCTGAGACCGCAAAACATAAATGCAGAGCACCTTTAAAGATCAAGGACTGACTAAACATTGTAATTCATGGTGAAAGAGATCCAGTCAAGTCATACCCAATATAAACCAATAATAATGAATGCAAACGACAGTGTGCTCTCCAGCGGGTGCTTTTTAATAAGAAGGGCGATGACTCAACATAAAAGTAAATAGATAGGCCCTTCGCAGAGGGAAGCAGGGATTTGTAGAGGTGCCAGAGCTCGATTTTGAAATAGAGATAAATTATATTTTGAGCGGCATACTTTCATTGTCAACATAACAACTAAAAGACGACGATATCTTCCATGCTAAACAGATTATAGGCGGTTCCCAAACAGAATGGTAAAGTTTATACTCCCCTTCCTCCACAAGCATCAATCCATGGCTTGCTCGAAACAACGAGTGACTCCAATATTCAACGGGTCCCAAGGGGAGTTTTGTTTGCAGTTATTTTGATTTAGTTTGCACGAAGCATGGGACTGGGCATCCCGGGTACTAGCCATTTTCTCGTGAATGAGGATCGGAGTCCACTCCTCTTGAGAATAACCCGCCTAACACGGAAGATAAGGGCAGCTCTAGTTGACATATGAGCTATTCGAGCATGCAAAACAGAATGTTTATTTGAAGGTTTAGAGTTTGGCACATACAAATTTACTTGGAACGGCAGGTAAATACCGCATATAGGTAGGTATAGTGGACTCTTATGGAATAACTTTGGGGTTTAAGGAGTTTGGATGCACAAGCAGTATTCCCGCTTAGTACAGGCGAAGGCTAGCAAAAGACTGGGAAGTGACCAACTGAGAGAGCGACAACAGTCGTAAATATGCATTAAAGTTAATTCACACCGAGTACAAGCATGAGTAGGATATAATCCACCATGAACATAAATATCATGAAGGCTATGTTGATTGGATTCAACTACATGCGTGAACATGTGCCAAGTCGAGTCACTCAATTCATTTAAAGGAGGATAACATCCCATCATACCACATCATAATCATTCTAATAGCATGTTGGCACGCAAGGTAAACCATTATAACTCATAGCTAATCAAGCATGGAACAAGCAGCTATAATCTCTAAATGTCATTGCAAATATGTTTACTTCATAATAGCTGAATCAAGAACGATGAATCATCATATTTACAAAAACAAGAGAGGTCGAGTTCATACCAGCTTTTCTCTTCCCAATAAGTCCATCATATATCATCATTATTGCCTTTCACTTGCACGACCGAACGGTGTGTATAATAATAAGAGTGCACGTGCATTGGACTAAGCTGGAATCTGCAAGCATTCAACTCAAGAGAGAAGACAAGTAATATGGGCTCTAAGTTAAATAATCAATCATGCATATAAGAGCCACTAAGCATTTTCAATATGGTCTTCTCGACCCCCAAAGAAAGGAAAAGAAATAAAAACTATTTACACAGGAAAGCTCCCAACAAGTAAAAAGAAGAATGGGAAATATTTTTGGGTTTTCTTTTTAATTCTACTACAAGCATGAAAAGTAGACTACTACTATTTTTTTTGTTTTTCTTAAGGTTTAACAAACACACAAGAAGAAAGCTAGAAAAAGAAATTTAAACTAACATGGATATTACAGTGAAAGAGTATGAGCACCGACATCTAGCAATGAGTGTGTGTGAACATGAGTGTAATGTCGGTGGGAAATACGTACTCCCCCAAGCTTAGGCTTTTGGCCTAAGTTGGTCTATTCTAGGGATGGCCTGTCGGATATCCGTAGGTGAAGCTGGGGTCGTACTGTGATGAAGAAGACTCCGGCTGCCACTGGCTAGCAGCCTCCTCTGGATCCCAAGAATAAACATATAGTCGTGGAGGCTCATCTTGTGGCTCCGGCTCCGGGGCTGGTGCAGGGTTCCGATAGGCTTGAACAGCCGACCACGGAACAATGTGAGGCTCTGCAGCAGGTTAAACAAAGAAGGAGCAGGCAAGGTAATAGTCTCAGGGTGATGTTTATCAAAGTATAATTTGTATTTGAGCTCCCCATCGCGACTCTTGACAAGAAAATCATGCGCTATCATACTCTTGTAATCTAAATAAGCACGGGGCAGCATTGTTTCTTCTTTTTCCGCATGCCTAATAGGTATTTCAAAATGTTCAGCTAGGCGTGAAGCATAAATGCCTCCAAAGATGGGGCCCTTAGTACGGTTCAGACTTAACCGTCTAGCAACAATTCCACCCATACTAACAGAGTTATTGCGGTATAAACCATGGAGAAAAATGATAATATCAGGAATACTAAGGTTCCCACAGTTTCCGCGTCCAATTAAACAACGACTAGCAAATAAGGCAAAGTAGAGTAAAACAGGATAATGTATGCTAGTGATCCTTGCATCAGAAACCTTCCTGGTTTCTCCCACCGTGATAGTGTTAATAAAAGCTTCTACTTCCTTACAGTGGGGTTCATCTAAGGTGCCCTCAAAGGGTATTCTGCAAACCTCGCAGAATTCAGCTAATGTCATCTCTTTAACAACGTCATATAAATGAAACTCCACTGTTGGAGGTGATTTCTTAGGGAAAAAGTAGAAGTTTTGCACAAAAGTATTTGTGAGTAAGAGATACTGATGACATTGGTCGTGGAGGAAGTCGGTGAGGCTAGCATTCTCAATTAATAAATAGAAATCTTCATGAATCCCAGCTCTCCTCAAGAAGTCATCGGAAGGCCATTCACACGGCCGGACCTCCGCGGTGCGAGGCAAATTAAATTTGGGCTTCTCCTCTTCTTCCTTTTGTTTTTCCTTGGAGCTTCGGCTCGACGAGCCTCTCAAAATTCTCTTCATTATTTCTGAAACAATCTGAAATTTTTAGTAACTTCAAATAAAAGTGAACCAACTTCAATAAAATTGGTAGCAACAACTCCCACAAGTGCCTAGGGCCTATATAAAGCATTGGAACTACTTGGAACCATATGAATTTGACATGCAAGCTCAAGAACATGGTTACCTATGCAGCACAAATTTGCAAACAATAAAGCACTAGAACAAAAACTAATTGGACCAATGGAGGAGTCACATACCAAGGAACAATCTCCCCAAGCAGTTTTGCAAGAGGTGCTTTGAGCAAGGAGATCGAAAATCACAGCAACGGGGGCTGGAACTCATACTTGAGTTGGTTTTTCATGTTTGTGTGAGGCAGAGGAAGAAGATGGGTGCAGGAATAAGTGGAGGAGGGCCACCGTGGGCCCACGAGGTAGGGGGCGTGCCCAGGGGGGTAGGGCGCGCCCTCCACCCTCGTGGCCAGGTGGCAGCTCCCCCCGTGGTAATTTTTGCATAGTAAATCCTCAAATATTCCCAAAAAATCATATTAAATTGGCATGGCATTCTGAGGACTTTTATTTTCGGGATATTTTTATATTGCACGGATAACTCAAGAAACAGACAGAACAATATTATTTTACTTTATTTCTGTCAGGAACCCGACTCAATGTCACATCGATCTAGCCTGTAACACCTCATATCACTTTGCGGCCTCACGCACGGTATTCCCACGGGTGTCGCCTTACCTTTGCCCGGGACCGTTTGCGCCTTTTGGCACACGTATATGATAATGTCGCTAGCATCCATATGATAAGGAGCCCGGGCTGACATGACTAGTCGTAAACCCAAAGTGGCACAGACTTACAGGGACAGGCATCCATGACCCAGCATCGAACGTGTCAGTCATCAGCAAGTGGGTCCGGGCTGTAGCACTAGGCTAGCAGGACTCCGGTAAACCGGGCTGTAGCGGGCTAACAGGTCTTCGGTACTCAATGCGTGACATTTCCCCGAAGGGACAGGCACAGGAACGAAGAAGGACACATGCCGGCCAGCCTAAGTGTTCCGGAGCAGTAGCAAGCTACCATGGCTCAGTGGAAACACTAGGAGACATTTCCCGGTAAGAGAGGCTACTAAGGATAAACAACTAGATAGTCAGATCCCACACATACCAAGCATTTCAATAACATACACACAATATGCTCGATATGTGCAAATACAACATGGCATCACAACATGACTCTACAACTCAAGTATTTATTCATTAGGCTCCGAGGAGCGAGATATTACAAACAGGGGTCTCATGACCCAATATTCAGAGCATACAAGTCAAAGCACAAGCGGAAGCTATCATGTCTGAGTACAGACATCTATAAATGAAAAAGGCTGAGAAGCCTGGCTATCTACCAAATCCTACCGAGGCACAAGATCGTAGCTGAGGTAACAAGCTAAATGTCGAAGTCCACGTGGAACTACTAGTGAGACTGAAGTCTCTCTCTGCAAAAACATAAATTAAGCAACGTGAGTACAAATGTACCCAGCAAGACTTACATCAGAACTAACTACATATGCATCATTATCAACAAAGGGGATGGTGGGGTTTAACTGCAGCAAGCCAGCTTTGACTCGGTGGCTATCCTAAACTACGACTGCAAGCAACTCTTTTGAGGTGGCGCACACGAGTCCACATATTCACCAACCAATACACCACTATGGAACCGCTCCCGTCTCCCTACGAGAACGCCATCCGTAGCACTCACGCTTATCTTGCGTATTTTAGGGTATCCACTTTCACTTGTCTATGAACTGATATAAGCAACCCAGAAGTCCTTTACCGCGGACACGGCTATTCGAATAGATGATGTTAACCCTGCAGGGGTGTACTTCTTCATACATGTTTCCACCACTTAGCGTCTGCACACGACATGTGCTCGGCAGACTTCAAGCGAAAGCCGACGTGGGTGTAGACCACGACCTACCTAATCACTCAAGTCTCTAGTCCAGGTTTATCACCTATTCGGGTTCCATCCATGAGGAGATCCGGCCGGAGTTTCGCTCACAGCCCCAAACGATGTGTGCAGGGTTCCCGAGATACCTAACGGGTTTCCGATACACCCGGCCACGTGCCTACCGCATCACAGCCCACCCCTACGGTCATCGCTGTCCACGGCCTCCAGCATACTACAAACACTAGAAACTACTTGCAACTCCTGGACAGAGGACAAGGGTGAATAAGAAGTCGAGCGGGGTCATATTTCAGGGCCCAATGCATGGTAGTAGCTGAATCATGGATCACAAACACAGAACTCAGTTCCTAAGGACGGCTTCAATGAGACAACCCACCATGTACTCCTACATGGCCTCTCACTGATACCTTTACCAAATCGTGTTCACACATTTAGCTCACACACAGTAGGACATGTTCACACACCTCTGATTCATTCCCGATGAATCAGACCTGACGCAACTCTAAGCAGTAGCAGGCATGACAAACAAACATGAATGAGTAGGCACAACAGGGCTCAAGCAACTCCTACTCATACTAGTGGGTTTCATCTATTTACTGTGGCAATGACAGGTCATGCAGAGGATAAAGGGGTTCAGCTACTGCAGCAAGTAACAAATGACTCGTTGCTGTCCTAATGCAGTAAAAGAGAGCAGGGCGAGAGAGTAGGATTGTATCGGAATGAGCAAGGGGGTTTTGCTTGCCTGGCACTTCTGAAGATAACATTCAGTCTTCATCAGTGTCAACGATCACATCATCGGTACAGCGTCTACCGAGGGGGAACAACACCGGCAAACACAGAAGAAACACGATCAATGCAATGCACAGTATGATGCATGCTATGACATGGCAATATGAATGTGTTTTGGGTTAATGCATCTAGCAACAGGTTAAATGGGGTTGTTTGAACACTAGGTTCAAATTCAAACTCCATATGTGAGAGTTTTAATGCCATTTAATTGATTTGTGCTAAACAGAAGCTATAAGTTGTTCTAACATGCATGAAAATGGTACAGATGGATTCCTTGAATTTTTCTGATCATTTTTCATATATAATTTGTTTGATTTGGAGTTACGGTTGATTTTCTATGAATTTTAGAAGTTTTAGCTATTTTCTGAAATAAATAAATCGTTTAGATTTATTTAAAATCCAGAAAAGGGTTTACTGCGTCAGCATGACGTTGGCATGACGTCAGCAGGTCAACAGGGGCTGGTCCGGGTCAAACCTGACCAGCGGGGTCCACACGTCAGTGACACAAGTGACTAACAGAGTTAATTAATTCTAACTAATCAAATTAATAGCCACGGGGCCCACTGTCAGTGTCAGCAGGGGTAATTAGTCCTAAACTAATCTTGTCAGGTGCAGGGCCCACGCGTGTTAATCCCAGGGAGGTCAAACCCCTGGTCAGCGGGGTCAAACCCGCCGGCGACTCGATGCCGGCGAGGCCAGACACGGCGGCGAGGCTCGGATTTGGTCCTCCGTCGACCAAATCGACGGCGGAGATGCGCTACGCATAGCTGGGGAGCTCGCGCATCGAGTGGTGCTGGCGGTTGGGCTCGGGATGGTCGGAAAAGACGCCGGCGACGACGTTGGCGGCTGCCGGAGCTCGGGCGAGCTCGGGGTCGTCGCTAGGAGGCACGGCAGGAGGAGCTGGTGGTGGCTACGGGCTACTGAGGTTGCGGTGAGCACGACGGTGGGCTCGGAAGCGAGCTGCGGTGGCTGTGGCCACGGCCACGCCATGGCCGGCGGCGAGAAGCTCTCGGCCACGGTGGTTAGCACGGGTACAGCGTCCTTACAGGGCAAAGGAGAGGGGAAATCGGTTCATGGGCTCACGGGGATCATGCAGGGAGGGTCAGCGAGCTCGGGGAAGCACGAACGACGGCGAATTGATGATGAGGTTGACGGCAGCCGAAGGTTGAAGATGAGCTTGAGGGCGATGCTGCAGGGCTTCCGGAGGGCCGTGGATCGGTGGGGAGGAAGAGGGGGTCCAGGCGGAGCTCCTGAGCCCAGCGGCAGGGCGAGGGGTGGCCGGTGGCCGCGGCGAACGGCGTCGGTGGCGATGGCTGCATTCGGGCGAGTGAAAGAACGAGACAGAGGAGGGAAACGAGGGAGAGGGAGAGAGCGAGGGGGTCCAGGGGGTCGGGGCGGCCCCGAGGAGATGACGCGCGGCGTCGCGGTGGCCAGGCGACGCAGGCAGGCAGCCTGGTGGCGTGGCGAGCTCGGGCACGTGCGCCGTGTCCCTCCTCTGCCTACTGGCACGAGGAGGAAGGCGACAGGGAGGAGGAGGTGGGCTGGGCTGCTGGAGGAGCTGGGCCAGGTAAGTGGCCCAGGTGGGCTTCCTCTCTCTCTCTCTTTCTCTTTTCTATTTTCTGCAATTGGTTTTGATTTGATTTAAACTATCAAATCATTTTTCTAAAAATTTCTGTAAATTGTATGTGAGCTCAGGAACTAGTCCAAGGTCACAGGCAACTTACAAAAATATTTAAACTTTATTTCTTATATAATCGAAATAAATTCAACTCAAATATGTCATTGGTTTAAGTCAAAGGCCCAAAAATAAATAATTCTGTGATTCCAAAAATATTGGTTTGAATTTTACCTCTTACCAATATTTTCACAGAGTAACAGGAACATTTCTTTGGACTCATTTGATGAGATTTAAATGTTGGTTATTTTTAGAGGTCTTCTGAGGCTTTTGAAAATTCCTCAATTCAAATTTCATTTGAATTAAAACATGATGCTCACATGAGGGTCTAGCCTAGTGCATAACAGGACCAGGGATGTGACAACTCACCCCCACTAAACAAAAATCTCGTCCCGAGATTCAAGCATAGGGGAGGGTGAAGGGGGAACGCAAACTAGCACAATCTTCACGACCCAGGGTGCACTTCATAAGAATGTTGATTCGATCACCATCATTATCTTGATGTCTAGCTCCGAGAACTCCAACCGTCATGACAACAAGAGGAGAAAGAAAACTCTAGAAGGATCGATCTTCTCGAAGGTCGAACAACTCAGGATTAACTCTCGGAATGAGACATAGAAACATCTCTCGAGCTGAGAGACGAAGCACACCTCTAGAGGGATGGAGTGGAACAGATGACGAGGGTTCACTAGGTAGACAACAATTTTCACGCTTAAGAAAGTGGTGAATGGTTGTCAATGTAGCGAGGAGTTGAGTTGCCATGATACCATAACGAGACATCTTGGAGGAGGGTGATTCATAGAGATATCCCCTTAAGTGGCAAAAAGAATTACCTTTGATTCAAGGATCATTGAAACTCTTTAAAGCAGCCTAAGGCAATTCTCGAGCGATCGTTTGGAGGGGGTCGGTAGAATGGCATACTCGGACTTGGATGATGTGGATTACCTTGTTGAAAACCACACAAGGGATGATTTTAGTAATTGGGGAGAGGCTCAACAGTAGAGAGTGAGTCCACTGTTTGAAAAGTTATAGCATAACCGAGGAAACTGAGAGCATCCCAGTTAGTGTCGATGATAACACCTAGCGCTTGTGCATGCTCTCAAGAACTTGAGCATTTCCATATTCATCAGGGTTTTACCAACATCCGTGTCAAGGATCCTGGCAACACAACGTACTACCACGATGAATACTAACGGACGATGCGGATGCAAAAGAAGATAACACCTTCTCAGATTTCATCTTAGCGAGGCCAAGGGGCAAATCTGGACGATCAACCGAGAGACATTTAGCACTCCGCTTCTAATGTTCTCCTTGATGTACTAGCGTATCCCATTCCTTGAAATGGTCTGGTATCTAGAACATCAAGTAAAGGTCGGACTTCGGGAGCACAAAAATCCATAAGGAACAACTAGGGAGTAGATCCTACGAAGTCCTTATGGGGAGGTGGCCAACTTCTTCAATCAAGATACTACAACAATAGGTCTTCCGGCGGGGTGTGTTGGCCACGACATCCACTTTACCGGTTTCCGAGGGACCGATATTATAGTTCTTGGGAAATGTTCCAAACCATCACATCTGCCTGAGATTCAGATCTGGCTGGTGTCAGGATATTCCAGACTCATCGAGTCTAGGAAGAAAAATGAAAGTTTGCAACACAAATCGGCGAGATGACGTTGCGAGATTCTTGGGGAATGAACTACGATAGTAAGCTCCAAAACATGAGCTGGTTCTGCTACAAACATGTGAACACGTTGTCCCAGACAAGCATGGCCACATAGTAGTCTTATAATTAAACACTACCGAGTTCAGGTGGGGAACCATCATCGAGGATATCGAAGTCCTTGCATAAGGTATACTCTTAAGAAGGAACTTCTTCTCCTTGAACAAATCAATCGGTGGCTTGGTGTGCTCGGGACACCTATGGAATGAAGGTTGCAAGTCTCCAGACCACAGAATACTTCGCACGTATGCATGACTGACTTGGGATGATTCCAGAGGAAGCAACATTGACTTTCTCGAATCCACGGCGGCAACTTGCTCCAAGTGCACATGAATTAGAGGAAGTCACTCCTTTCATCCGAACATATACTTCATGAACTAGCATGAAGAAATGCTTTCAAAAGTTTCCAACACTAGCTTAATGTTCAGCAAAATCATGGAGGAGATAAGGATGTTGTCAATGGGCTCAACAACAATTCATCCGGGTTTCCTTTTCAAAGGAATTCCATAGTTAAGTGAACACGGTGATAGCATTGGTCAGACCCAAAAGATATAATGGTGTATGCTCGAGGGATCAACCACGAGTAAGACAACATTACGAATATCGTTGGTTCTGGTCTGATTGGATGATAGCCCATACTCCAATCAAAGGTTGGATAAAAATGATAGGTCCATTAACTGATCACGAGGTTCGGTCGATGAAAATATCAACTTTCTTCAACACACATACAAGACATCCCTTGTAATGAACTATATCGAACAAGCTTCTATCTTCCAACTCTCCAAGTTGATGCATAGCTTAACCAACTAGCTCAGGGGTATCCAACACGGATTCTTGGAGAAAGGGGTGGTTTACAAGGAACCAACTTGATCACGAACTCAACATAGCGGTCAGGTGACAACCTTGTAATACTTCCGAGAAGATATTCGGAAAATTACGAACCACCAATATGTTATTAAGCTCGAGAAAGACCTTGCTTTTCAGGGCAAGATGATATGATCAAAGAAGCGAGGGATTGAATAATCCTAACTTAATGATCGAAGGAGTGCACCAGAAATAAGACTAGGTAGCACGAATAGTCTTAGAATGATGATTCAAGAACCAACACGCTAAGAATGAAATTATTGTCCATTTAACTACCAAGCAACAAGGTTGCTAGGAGTATTGATTTCACACATCACGATTCACTTGTCGACATTCCGGTTATAACAACACGGGAACCGAGAAATGAATAATGATGGAGAGAAGTATCACTGCACAAGAATTCATAGGATGGTGTGCAATTCCCATGACATTCTTGATATAAAGATGGTAATACTCCAAGGTAGAACAGAGCAAAAGCAAGATTAGCAGTTTGATCTGCGGAGTACGACTGCTTTGACCAAATCCTGGAAATGGACAAGGTACTGGAGTTTGTTTCTCCTAGTTATTCCGGAATAGAATGGCTTGACGGACCACAAGAGTAATAGGCCTCGATAACGATGCACGCATACTCTTGACTATCAATTGATAGACGAGGGTCAGAATGCAACTAAAGAGAACAACTCAAAGGAACATATAATTTTCTGAGTTATGGATGCATAGATTAGTATGTCGAGCGAGATCAACATTTCTTCCAGATAACCCATGCAGAGAGGTAGGACTGGCAGAGTCACGATTTATGAATGGAGATCTCCTCAAGAGTACTCTAATTGTGATCTTTTGATCCAATAAACATCTGCCATAAGCGGTTCATAGTATTTGGAAGAAGGAAATACCACGGACCTCGAGGACTATCGCAAAGTTACTAATATCCTAAAGGAACTAGCAAACACTATCAACATGAAGTAAGTAGAGTGAATCTCGGGTTCAAAACCCAGGAATAGAATACCTACTACTAAGTAGCATCAGGAATGCTTTCGAGAATAAAGGCCAGAATCATCACACTGGGACACAAATCATGGCTAGCTTACTAGGTGACTCCCTAAAACTCCTAGGGTCATAATAGTAGCTCCAACATATATACCGAGGCAACAGAGTACCTCAACCGGCGATTAGTGTGCTTATTCTGACCAGACAGACACCAAAATAGAGGGAAAGGATTTTGCAATTGCATTAGATTATTTAGAAACCTGGGATGACTCGGACAGCATAACGGCTGTAAATGCTCAGAAAATATTTGAGACATGCTACAAAAATGGTGGCATAGCCACTCAGAAGCACAATACCAAAGTTTCGAGATCATCAGTTAACATACAGAAGTAGTAGGAACTGGACTGAGGCTTACGTCCAACAATCTTACAATTCTACAGATTAGTAACACGTGATCCTGATAGAAAGAAGAGATAGCCTAGTTCTTTAACCCCGTAGAAGAGAAGAGGATGACTCAGATCAGAAGGCCATGAGGTATAAGGAGTAAAAAGAGCCTTACGTTCCATCCCACAATCAATTCCCTTACATAACTAAAGCATTTCTAGATACAACTTCGACCAGTTTGGCTTGGTAATCCTACAGGCAGTCAGGCTCTGATACCAACGCTGTCAGGACCCCGACTCAATGTCACATCGATCTAGCCTGTAACACCTCATATCACTTTGCGGCCTCACGCACGGTATTCCCACGGGTGTCGCCTTACCTTTGCCCGAGACCGTTTGCGCCTTTTGGCACACGTATATGATAATGTCGCTAGCATCCATATGATAAGGAGCCCGGGCTGACATGACTAGTCGTAAACCCAAAGTGGCACAGACTTACAGGGACAGGCATCCATGACCCAGCATCGAACGTGTCGGTCATCAGCAAGTGGGTCCGGGCTGTAGCACTGGGCTAGCAGGACTCCGGTAAACCGGGCTGTAGTGGGCTAACAGGGCTTTGGTACTCAATGCGTGACATTTCCCCGAAGGGACAGACACAGGAACGAAGAAGGACACATGCCGGCCAGCCTAAGTGTTCCGGAGCAGTAGCAAGCTACCATGGCTCAGTGGAAACACTAGGAGATATTTCCCGGTAAGAGAGGCTACTAAGGATAAACAACTAGATAGTCAGATCCCACACATACCAAGCATTTCAATAACATACACACAATATGCTCGATATGTGCAAATACAACATGGCATCACAACATGACTCTACAACTCAAGTATTTATTCATTAGGCTCCGAGGAGCGAGATATTACAAACAGGGGTCTCATGACCCAATATTCAGAGCATACAAGTCAAAGCACAAGCAGAAGCTATCATGTCTGAGTACAGACATCTATAAATGAAAAAGGCTAAGCCTGGCTATCTACCAAATCCTGCCGAGGCACAAGATCGTAGCTGAGGTAACAAGCTAAACGTCAAAGTCCATGTGGAACTACTAGTGAGACTGAAGTCTCTCTCTGCAAAAACATAAATTAAGCAACGTGAGTACAAATGTACCCAGCAAGACTTACATCAGAACTAACTACATATGCATCATTATCAACAAAGGGGATGGTGGGGTTTAACTGCAGCAAGCCAGCTTTGACTCGGTGGCTATCCTAAACTACGACTGCAAGCAACTCTTTTGAGGTGGCGCACACGAGTCCACATATTCACCAACCAATACACCACTATGGAACCGCTCCCGTCTCCCTACGAGAACGCCATCCGTAGCACTCACGCTTATCTTGCATATTTTAGGGTATCCACTTTCACTTGTCTATGAACTGATATAAGCAACCCAGAAGTCCTTTACCGCGGACACGGCTATTCGAATAGATGATGTTAACCCTGCAGGGGTGTACTTCTTCATACATGTTTCCACCACTTAGCGTCTGCACACGACATGTGCTCGGCAGACTTCAAGCGAAAGCCGACGTGGGTGTAGACCACGACCTACCTAATCACTCAAGTCTCTAGTCTAGGTTTATCGCCTATTCGGGTTCCATCCATGAGGAGATCCGGCCGGAGTTTCGCTCACAGCCCCAAACGATGTGTGCAGGGTTCCCGAGATACCTAACGGGTATCCGGTACACCCGGCCACGTGCCTACCGCATCACAGCCCACCCCTACGGTCAGCGCTGTCCATGGCCTCCAGCATACTACAAACACCAGAAACTACTTGCAACTCCTGGACAGAGGACAAGGGTGAATAAGAAGTCGAGCGGGGTCGTATTCAGGGCCCAATGCATGGTAGTAGCTGAATCATGGATCACAAACACAGAACTCAGTTCCTAAGGACGGCTTCAATGAGACAACCCACCATGTACTCCTACATGGCCTCTCACCGATACTTTACCAAATCGTGTTCACACATTTAGCTCACACACAGTAGGACATGTTCACACACCTCTGATTCATTCCCGATGAATCAGACCTGACTCAACTCTAAGCAGTAGCAGGCATGACAAACAAACATGAATGAGTTGGCACAACAGGGCTCAAGCAACTCCTACTCATACTAGTGGGTTTCATCTATTTACCGTGGCAATGACAGGTCATGCAGAGGATAAAGGGGTTCAGCTACCGCAACAAGTAACAAATGACTCGTTGTTGTCCTAATGCAGTAAAAGAGAGCAGGGCGAGAGAGTAGGATTGTATCGGAATGAGCAAGGGGTTTTTGCTTGCCTGGCACTTCTGAAGATAACATTCAGTCTTCACCAGTGTCAACGATCACATCATCGGTACAGCGTCTACCGAGGGGGAACAACACCGGCAAACACAGAAGAAACACGATCAATGCAATGCACAGTATGATGCATGCTATGACATGGCAATATGAATGTGTTTTGGGTTAATGCATCTAGCAACAGGTTAAATGGGGTTGGTTTGAACACTAGGTTCAAATTCAAACTCCATATGTGAGAGTTTTAATGCCATTTAATTGATTTGTGCTAAACAGAAGCTATAAGTTGTTCTAACATGCATGAAAATGGTACAGATGGATTCCTTGAATTTTTATGATCATTTTTCATATATAATTTGTTTGATTTGGAGTTACGGTTGATTTTCTATGAATTTTAGAAGTTTTAGCTATTTTCTGAAATAAATAAATCATTTAGATTTATTTAAAATCCAGAAAAGGGTTTACTGCGTCAGCATGACGTTGGCATGACGTCAGCAGGTCAACAGGGGCTGGTCCGGGTCAAACCTGACCAGCGGGGTCCACACGTCAGTGACACAAGTGACTAACAGAGTTAATTAATTCTAACTAATCAAATTAATAGCCACGGGGCCCACTGTCAGTGTCAGCAGGGGTAATTAGTCCTAAACTAATCTTGTCAGGTGCAGGGCCCACGCGTGTTAATCCCAGGGAGGTCAAACCCCTGGTCAGCAGGGTCAAACCTGCCGGCGACTCGACGCCGGCGAGGCCAGACACGGCGGCGAGGCTCGGATTTGGTCCTCCATCAACCAAATCGACGGCGGAGATGCGCTACGCGTAGCTGGGGAGCTCGCGCATCGAGTGGTGGTGGCGGTTGGGCTTGGGATGGTCGGAAAAGACGCCGCCGACGACGTTGGCGACTGCCGGAGCTCGGGCGAGCTCGGGGTCGTCGCTAGGAGGCACGACAGGAGGAGCTGGTGGTGGCTACGGGCTACTGAGGTTGCGGTGAGCACGACGGTGGGCTCGGAAGCGAGCTGCGGTGGCTGTGGCCACGACCACACCATGGCCGGCGGCGAGAAGCTCTCGGCCGCGGTGGTTAGCACGGCTACAGCGGCCTTACAGGGCAAAGGAGAGGGGAAATCGGTTCAGGGGCTCACGGGGATCATGCAGGGAGGGTCAACGAGCTCGGGGAAGCACGAACGGCGGCGAATCGATGATGAGGTTGATGGCGGCCGAAGGTTGAAGATGAGCTTGAGGGCGACGCTGCAGGCCTTCCGGAGAGCCGTGGATCGATGGGGAGGAAGAGAGGATCGAGGCGGAGCTCCTGAGCCCAGCGGCAGGGCGAGGGGTGGCCGGTGGCCGTGGCGAACGGCGTCGGTGGCGATGGCTTCGTTCGGGCGAGTGAGAGAACGAGACAGAGGAGGGAAACGAGGGACAGGGAGAGAGCGAGGGGGTCCAGGGGGTCGGGGCGGCGCCGAGGAGATGACGCGCGGCGTCGCGGTGGCCAGGCGACGCAGGCAGGCAGCCTGGTGGCGTGGCGAGCTCGGGCACGTGCGCCGTGTCCCTCCTCTGCCTACTGGCACGAGGAGGAAGGCGACAGGGAGGAGGAGGTGGGCTGGGCTGCTGCAGGAGCTGGGCCAGGTAAGTGGCCCAGGTGGGCTTCCTCTCTCTCTCTCTCTTTCTCTTTTCTATTTTCTGCAATTGGTTTTGATTTGATGTAAAATATCAAATCATTTTTCTAAAACTTTCTGTAAATTGTATGTGAGCTCAGGAACTAGTCCAAGGTCACAGGCAACTTACAAAAATATTTAAACTTTATTTCTTATATAATAGAAATAAATTCAACTCAAATATGTCATTGGTTTAAGTCAAAGGCCCAAAAATAAATAATTCTGTGATTCCAAAAATATTGGTTTGAATTTTACCTCTTACCAATATTTTCACAGAGTAACAAGAACATTTCTTTGGACTCATTTGATGATATTTAAATGTTGGTTATTTTTAGAGGTCTTCTGAGGCTTTTGAAAATTCCTCAATTCAAATTTCATTTGAATTAAAACATGATGCTCACATGAGGGTCTAGCCTAGTGCATAACAGGACCAGGGATGTGACAACTCACCCCCACTAAACAAAAATCTCGTCCCGAGATTCAAGCATAGGGGAGGGTGAAGGGGGAACGCAAACTACACAATCTTCATGATCCAGGGTGCACTTCAAATGAACATTGATTCAATCACATCTTTGTTCCTTGTCATCTTGCTCTGAGAAACTCCAGCAACATGACAACGAGAGGAGAATGGGAACTCTAGAAGGATCAATCTTCTCAAAGATCGAACAACTCAGGATCCACTCACGGGAATGAGACATGGAAACATCTCACGAGCTGAGACGCGAATCACACATCTAGAGGAATGGGGGGTGAAGCAGATGACGAAGGTTCAAATTGGTAGGCAACCATTCCACGCTTAGGTAAATGGTGGATGGTGTCAAGGTGGCGAAGAAAATAACTGCCAGGATTCCGTAACGGGCACCTTGGGAAAAGTGACGCAAAGAACTATTCCTTAAGTGGCAAAAAGAATTACTTTTGATACAAAGATCATTGAATCTCTTTATACCAGCCTAAGGCAATCACCAATGATCGTTTGGAGGGGTCGTTAGAATGGCATACTCGGACTTGGATTGATGTGGATTACCTTGTTGAAAACCACACAAGGGATGATTTTAGTAATTGGGGAGAGGCTCAACAGTAGAGAGTGAGTCCACTGTTTGAAAAGTTATAGCATAACCGAGGAAACTGAGAGCATCCCAGTTAGTGTCGATGATAACACCTAGCGCTTGTGCATGCTCTCAAGAACTTGAGCATTTCCATATTCATCAGGGTTTTACCAACATCCGTGTCAAGGATCCTGGCAACACAACGTACTACCACGATGAATACTAACGGACGATGCGGATGCAAAAGAAGATAACACCTTCTCAGATTTCATCTTAGCGAGGCCAAGGGGCAAATCTGGACGATCAACCGAGAGACATTTAGCACTCCGCTTCTAATGTTCTCCTTGATGTACTAGCGTATCCCATTCCTTGAAATGGTCTGGTATCTAGAACATCAAGTAAAGGTCGGACTTCGGGAGCACAAAAATCCATAAGGAACAACTAGGGAGTAGATCCTACGAAGTCCTTATGGGGAGGTGGCCAACTTCTTCAATCAAGATACTACAATAATAGGTCTTCCGGCTGGGTGTGTTGGCCACGACATCCACTTTACCGGTTATCGAGAGACCAATATTATAGTTCTTGGGAATGTTCCAACCATCATATCTGCCTGAGATTGAGATCTGGCTGGTGTCAGGATATTCCAGACTCATCGAGTCTAGAAAGAAAAATGAAATTTTGCAACACAAATCGACGAGATGACGTTGCGAGATTCTCGGGAAATGAACTATGATAGCAGGCTCCAAAACATGAGCTGGTTCTGCTACACACATGTGAACACGTTGTCCCAGACAAACATTATCACATGGTAGTCTTACAATAAAACACTACCGAGTTCAGGTGGGGAACCATCATTAATGACATCGAAGTCTCGACGCGTGGAAGTCCAAAGATTTCACCTTGGACAGACTCCTTTATCTTTGAACAACTCAATCAGTGGCTTGGTGTGCTAGGATATACATATGGAATGAGGATGATCAGTCTCCAGACCACAGAATACTTCGCACGTATGCATGACTGACTTGGGATGATTCCAGAGGAAGCAACATTGACTTTCTCGAATCCACGGCGGCAACTTGCTCCAAGTGCACATGAATTAGAGGAAGTCACTCCTTTCATCCGAACATATACTTCATGAACTAGCATGAAGAAATGCTTTCAAAAGTTTCCAACACTAGCTTAATGTTCAGCAAAATCATGGAGGAGATAAGGATGTTGTCAATGGGCTCAACAACAATTCATCCGGGTTTCCTTTTCAAAGGAATTCCATAGTTAAGTGAACACGGTGATAGCATTGGTCAGACCCAAAAGATATAATGGTGTATGCTCGAGGGATCAACCACGAGTAAGACAACATTACGAATATCGTTGGTTCTGGTCTGATTGGATGATAGCCCATACTCCAATCAAAGGTTGGATAAAAATGATAGGTCCATTAACTGATCACGAGGTTCGGTCGATGAAAATATCAACTTTCTTCAACACACATACAAGACATCCCTTGTAATGAACTATATCGAACAAGCTTCTATCTTCCAACTCTCCAAGTTGATGCATAGCTTAACCAACTAGCTCAGGGGTATCCAACACGGATTCTTGGAGAAAGGGTGGTTTACAAGGAACCAACTTGATCACGAACTCAACATAGCGGTCAGGTGACAACCTTGTAATACTTCCGAGAAGATATTCGGAAAATTACGAACCACCAATATGTTATTAAGCTCGAGAAAGACCTTGCTTTTCAGGGCAAGATGATATGATCAAAGAAGCGAGGGATTGAAATAATCCTAACTTAATGATCGAGGAGTGCACCAGAAATAAAGACTAGGTAGCACGAATAGTCTTAGAATGATGATTCAAGAACCAACACGCTAAGAATGAAATTATTGTCCATTTAACTACCAAGCAACAAGGTTGCTAGGAGTATTGATTTCACACATCACGATTCACTTGTCGACATTCCGGTTATAACAACACGGGAACCGAGAAATGAATAATGATGGAGAGAAGTATCACTGCACCAAGAATTCATAGGATGGTGTGCAATTCCCATGACATTCTTGATATAAAGATGGTAATACTCCAAGGTAGAACAGAGCAAAAGCAAGATTAGCAGTTTGATCTGCGGAGTACGACTGCTTTGACCAAATCCTGGAAATGGACAAGGTACTGGAGTTTGTTTCTCCTAGTTATTCCGGAATAGAATGGCTTGACGGACCACAAGAGTAATAGGCCTCGATAAACGAATGCACGCATACTCTTGACTATCAATTGATAGACGAGGGTCGGAATGCAACTAAAGAGAACAACTCAAAGGAACATATAATTTTCTGAGTTATGGATGCATAGATTAGTATGTCGAGCGAGATCAACATTTCTTCCAGATAACCCATGCAGAGAGGTAGGACTGGCAGAGTCACGATTTATGAATGGAGATCTCCTCAAGAGTACTCTAATTGTGATCTTTTGATCCAATAAACATCTGCCATAAGCGGTTCATAGTATTTGGAAGAAGGAAATACCACGGACCTCGAGGACTATCGCAAAGTTACTAATATCCTAAAGGAACTAGCAAACACTATCAACATGAAGTAAGTAGAGTGAATCTCGGGTTCAAAACCCAGGAATAGAATACCTACTACTAAGTAGCATCAGGAATGCTTTCGAGAATAAAGGCCAGAATCATCACACTGGGACACAAATCATGGCTAGCTTACTAGGTGACTCCCTAAAACTCCTAGGGTCATAATAGTAGCTCCAACATATATACCGAGGCAACAGAGTACCTCAACCGGCGATTAGTGTGCTTATTCTGACCAGACAGACACCAAAACAGAGGGAAAGGATTTTGCAATTGCATTAGATTATTTAGAAACCTGGGATGACTCGGACAGCATAACGGCTGTAAATGCTCAGAAAATATTTGAGACATGCTACAAAAATGGTGGCATAGCCACTCAGAAGCACAATACCAAAGTTTCGAGATCATCAGTTAACATACAGAAGTAGTAGGAACTAGACTGAGGCTTACGTCCAACAATCTTACAATTCTACAGATTAGTAACACGTGATCCTGATAGAAAGAAGAGATAGCCTAGTTCTTTAACCCCGTAGAAGAGAAGAGGATGACTCAGATCAGAAGGCCATGAGGTATAAGGAGTAAAAAGAGCCTTACGTTCCATCCCACAATCAATTCCCTTACATAACTAAAGCATTTCTAGACACAACTTCGACCAGTTTGGCTTGGTAATCCTACAGGCAGTCAGGCTCTGATACCAACGCTGTCAGGACCCCGACTCAATGTCACATCGATCTAGCCTGTAACACCTCATATCACTTTGCGGCCTCACGCACGGTATTCCCACGGGTGTCGCCTTACCTTTGCCCGAGACCGTTTGCGCCTTTTGGCACACGTATATGATAATGTCGCTAGCATCCATATGATAAGGAGCCCGGGCTGACATGACTAGTCATAAACCCAAAGTGGCACAGACTTACAGGGACAGGCATCCATGACCCAGCATCGAACGTGTCGGTCATCAGCAAGTGGGTCCGGGCTGTAGCACTGGGCTAGCAGGACTCCGGTAAACCGGGCTGTAGTGGGCTAACAGGGCTTTGGTACTCAATGCGTGACATTTCCCCGAAGGGACAGACACAGGAACGAAGAAGGACACATGCCGGCCAGCCTAAGTGTTCCGGAGCAGTAGCAAGCTACCATGGCTCAGTGGAAACACTAGGAGATATTTCCCGGTAAGAGAGGCTACTAAGGATAAACAACTAGATAGTCAGATCCCACACATACCAAGCATTTCAATAACATACACACAATATGCTCGATATGTGCAAATACAACATGGCATCACAACATGACTCTACAACTCAAGTATTTATTCATTAGGCTCCGAGGAGCGAGATATTACAAACAGGGGTCTCATGACCCAATATTCAGAGCATACAAGTCAAAGCACAAGCAGAAGCTATCATGTCTGAGTACAGACATCTATAAATGAAAAAGGCTAAGCCTGGCTATCTACCAAATCCTGCCGAGGCACAAGATCGTAGCTGAGGTAACAAGCTAAACGTCAAAGTCCATGTGGAACTACTAGTGAGACTGAAGTCTCTCTCTGCAAAAACATAAATTAAGCAACGTGAGTACAAATGTACCCAGCAAGACTTACATCAGAACTAACTACATATGCATCATTATCAACAAAGGGGATGGTGGGGTTTAACTGCAGCAAGCCAGCTTTGACTCGGTGGCTATCCTAAACTACGACTGCAAGCAACTCTTTTGAGGTGGCGCACACGAGTCCACATATTCACCAACCAATACACCACTATGGAACCGCTCCCGTCTCCCTACGAGAACGCCATCCGTAGCACTCACGCTTATCTTGCATATTTTAGGGTATCCACTTTCACTTGTCTATGAACTGATATAAGCAACCCAGAAGTCCTTTACCGCGGACACGGCTATTCGAATAGATGATGTTAACCCTGCAGGGGTGTACTTCTTCATACATGTTTCCACCACTTAGCGTCTGCACACGACATGTGCTCGGCAGACTTCAAGCGAAAGCCGACGTGGGTGTAGACCACGACCTACCTAATCACTCAAGTCTCTAGTCTAGGTTTATCGCCTATTCGGGTTCCATCCATGAGGAGATCCGGCCGGAGTTTCGCTCACAGCCCCAAACGATGTGTGCAGGGTTCCCGAGATACCTAACGGGTATCCGGTACACCCGGCCACGTGCCTACTGCATCACAGCCCACCCCTACGGTCAGTGCTGTCCATGGCCTCCAGCATACTACAAACACCAGAAACTACTTGCAACTCCTGGACAGAGGACAAGGGTGAATAAGAAGTCAAGCGGGGTCGTATTCAGGGCCCAATGCATGGTAGTAGCTGAATCATGGATCACAAACACAGAACTCAGTTCCTAAGGACGGCTTCAATGAGACAACCCACCATGTACTCCTACATGGCCTCTCACCGATACTTTACCAAATCGTGTTCACACATTTAGCTCACACACAGTAGGACATGTTCACACACCTCTGATTCATTCCCGATGAATCAGACCTGACTCAACTCTAAGCAGTAGCAGGCATGACAAACAAACATGAATGAGTTGGCACAACAGGGCTCAAGCAACTCCTACTCATACTAGTGGGTTTCATCTATTTATCGTGGCAATGACAGGTCATGCAGAGGATAAAGGGGTTCAGCTACCGCAACAAGTAACAAATGACTCGTTGTTGTCCTAATGCAGTAAAAGAGAGTAGGGCGAGAGAGTAGGATTGTATCGGAATGAGCAAGGGGTTTTTGCTTGCCTGGCACTTCTGAAGATAACATTCAGTCTTCACCAGTGTCAACGATCACATCATCGGTACAGCGTCTACCGAGGGGGAACAACACCGGCAAACACAGAAGAAACACGATCAATGCAATGCACAGTATGATGCATGCTATGACATGGCAATATGAATGTGTTTTGGGTTAATGCATCTAGCAACAGGTTAAATGGGGTTGGTTTGAACACTAGGTTCAAATTCAAACTCCATATGTGAGAGTTTTAATGCCATTTAATTGATTTGTGCTAAACAGAAGCTATAAGTTGTTCTAACATGCATGAAAATGGTACAGATGGATTCCTTGAATTTTTCTGATCATTTTTCATATATAATTTGTTTGATTTGGAGTTACGGTTGATTTTCTATGAATTTTAGAAGTTTTAGCTATTTTCTGAAATAAATAAATCATTTAGATTTATTTAAAATCCAGAAAAGGGTTTACTGCGTCAGCATGATGTTGGCATGACGTCAGCAGGTCAACAGGGGCTGGTCCGGGTCAAACCTGACCAGCGGGGTCCACACGTCAGTGACACAAGTGACTAACAGAGTTAATTAATTCTAACTAATCAAATTAATAGCCACGGGGCCCACTGTCAGTGTCAGCAGGGGTAATTAGTCCTAAACTAATCTTGTCAGGTGCAGGGCCCACGCGTGTTAATCCCAGGGAGGTCAAACCCCTGGTCAGCAGGGTCAAACCTGCCGGCGACTCGACGCCGGCGAGGCCAGACACGGCGGCGAGGCTCGGATTTGGTCCTCCATCAACCAAATCGACGGCGGAGATGCGCTACGCGTAGCTGGGGAGCTCGCGCATCGAGTGGTGGTGGCGGTTGGGCTCGGGATGGTCGGAAAAGACGCCGCCGACGACGTTGGCGACTGCCGGAGCTCGGGCGAGCTCGGGGTCGTCGCTAGGAGGCACGACAGGAGGAGCTGGTGGTGGCTACGGGCTATTGAGGTTGCGGTGAGCACGATGGTGGGCTCGGAAGCGAGCTGCGGTGGCTGTGGCCACGGCCACGCCATGGCCGGCGGCGAGAAGCTCTCGGCCGCGGTGGTTAGCACGGCTACAGCGGCCTTACAGGGCAAAGGAGAGGGGAAATCGGTTCAGGGGCTCATGGGGATCATGCAGGGAGGGTCAACGAGCTCGGGGAAGCACGAACGACGGCGAATCGATGATGAGGTTGATGGCGGCCGAAGGTTGAAGATGAGCTTGAGGGCGACGCTGCAGGGCTTCCGGAGAGCCGTGGATCGATGGGGAGGAAGAGAGGATCGAGGCGGAGCTCCTGAGCCCAGCGGCAGGGCGAGGGGTGGCCGGTGGCCGCGGCGAACAGCGTCGGTGGCGATGGCTGCGTTCGGGCGAGTGAGAGAACGAGACAGAGGAGGGAAACGAGGGACAGGGAGAGAGCGAGGGGGTCCAGGGGGTCGGGGCGGCGCCGAGGAGATGACGCGCGGCGTCGCGGTGGCCAGGCGACGCAGGCAGGCAGCCTGGTGGCGTGGCGAGCTCGGGCACGTGCGCCGTGTCCCTCCTCTGCCTACTGGCACGAGGAGGAAGGCGACAGGGAGGAGGAGGTGGGCTGGGCTGCTGGAGGAGTTGGGCCAGGTAAGTGGCCCAGGTGGTCTTCCTCTCTCTCTCTCTTTCTCTTTTCTATTTTCTGCAATTGGTTTTGATTTGATGTAAAATATCAAATCATTTTTCTAAAACTTTCTGTAAATTGTATGTGAGCTCAGGAACTAGTCCAAGGTCACAGGCAACTTACAAAAATATTTAAACTTTATTTCTTATATAATAGAAATAAATTCAACTCAAATATGTCATTGGTTTAAGTCAAAGGCCCAAAAATAAATAATTCTGTGATTCCAAAAATATTGGTTTGAATTTTACCTCTTACCAATATTTTCACAGAGTAACAGGAACATTTCTTTGGACTCATTTGATGAGATTTAAATGTTGGTTATTTTTAGAGGTCTTCTGAGGCTTTTGAAAATTCCTCAATTCAAATTTCATTTGAATTAAAACATGATGCTCACATGAGGGTCTAGCCTAGTGCATAACAGGACCAGGGATGTGACAATTTCTACTAAATAACATAAAATATAAAGAGGGTACAGAAGGTTGTGCTTCTAGTTTCATCCATCTCGTGATCATCAAAATGAACCCACTAACAAGGTTGATCAAGTCTTGTTAACAAACTCATTCCGAATAATCACGGAACCGGAGAAATTTCGAATAACACTAAGTTACCTCAACGAGGATATGAAAATCCCCAACAATAAGAGTATCATACTTTTTCTTGACAGTAGGGAGAGGAAATTCAAAACCTCCAAATATAATCGATGGAACTTTTCCAATAGAGTTGATACTATAAACTTGAGGTTGTTTCCTCAGAAAATGTACCGTGTGCTCATTGCCATTAACATGAAAAGTGACATTGCCTTTGGTGCAATCAACAACAGCCCATGCAGTATTAAGGAAAGGTCTTCCAAGAATAATAGACATACTATCATCCTTAGGAATATCAAGAATAACAAAGTCCGTTAAAATAGTAACGTTTGCAACCACAACAGGCACATCCTCACAAATACCGACAGGTATAGCAGTTGATTTATCAGCCATTTGCAAAGATATTTTAGTAGGTGTCAACTTATTCAAGTCAAGTCTACAATATAAAGAGAGAGGCATAACACTAACACCGGCTCCAAGATCACATAAAGCAGTTTTAACATAACTTCTTTTAATGGAGCATGGTATAGTAGGTACTCCTGGATCTCCAAGTTTCTTTGGTATTCCACCTTTAAAAGTGTAATTAGCAAGCATGGTGGAAATTTCAGCTTCAGGTATCTTTCTTTTATTAGTAATAATATCCTTGATATACTTAGCATAAGGATTTGTTTTGAGCACATCAGTTAATCGCATACGCAAAAAGATGGGTCTAATTATTTCAGCAAAGCGCTCAAAATCCTCATCATCCTTTTTCTTGGATGGTTTTGGAGGAAAAGGCATGGGTTTCTGAACCCATGGTTCCCTTTCTTTACCATGTTTCCTAGCAACGAAGTCTCTTTTATCATAACATTGATTCTTTGATTGTGGGTTATCAAGATCAACAGCAGGTTCAACTTCTACATCATTATCATTACTAGGTTGAGCATCAACATGAACATTTTTATTAACATTATCACTAGGTTCATGTTCATCACCTGATTGTGTTTCAGCATCAGAAACAGAGATATCATTTGGATTCTCAGGTGGTTCAGTGATAGGTTCACTAGAAGTTTGCAAAGTCCTATCATTTTTCTTTTCTTCCTCTTAGAAGAACTAGGTACATCAATATTGTTTCTCTGAGAATCTTGCTCGATTCTCTTAGGGTGGCCTTCAGGATACAAAGGTTCCTGAGTCATTCTACTAGTTCTAGTAGCCACTCCAACAGCATAATCATTTTTCTTACTATTCATTTCATCAAGCGCTTCTTTCTGAGCTTTAAGTACTTGTTCTACTTGAGTGGTAACCATAGAAGCATGTTTGCTAACAACTTTAAGTTCACCTCTAATATCAGCCATATAATCACCCAAGCGTTTAATCATAAAGGTATTCTGTTTTAATTGTCTACCAAAATAAGCATTAAAGTCATCTTGCTTAAACATAAAGTCATCAAACTCATCCAAGCACTAGCTAGCAATTTTAGTAGGAGGGACTTCAGCTTTATCATATCTATAGAGATAATTTACATTTACTACCTGTGTCGGGATATTGGGAGGTTCTTCATTAAATAAGTAATTGAGATCATATACTTCTTCAACAGGCGGTAAATTAAGACCATGTATTTCTTCAATAGGAGGTAAATTCTTAACATCTTCAGCTTTAATACCTTTTTCTTTCATAGATTTCTTTGCCTCTTGCATATCTTCGGGACTAAGAAATAGAACACCTCTCTTCTTCGGAGTTGGTTTAGTAATAGGCTCAGTAATTGGCTTAGGAACTGGCTCAGGAGGTAACTCGGGAGGTGCCCAATTATTTTCATTAGCCAACATATTATTCAATAGAAGTTCAGCGTCATCCCGTGTTCTTTCCCTGAAAAGAGAACCAGCACAACTATCCAGGTAATCTCTGGAAGCATCAGTTAGTCCATTGTAAAAGATATCAAATATTTCAGGTTTCTTAAGAGGATGATCAGGCAAAGCATTAATTAACTTGAGAAGCCTCCCCCAAGCTTGTGGGAGACTCTCTTCTTCAATTTGCACGAAATTGTATATTTCACTCAAAGCAGCCTGTTTCTTATGAGCAGGGAAATATTTAGTAGAGAAGTAATAAATAATATCCTGGGGACTTTGCACACAACCAGGATCAAGAGAATTATACCATTTCTTAGCATCACCCTTTAATGAGAATGGAAATATCTTAAGTAAATAAAGGTAGCGTGATCTCTCATTATTTGTAAACAGGGCAGCTATATCATTTAACTTTGTAAGATGTGCCACAACAGTTTCAGATTCATAGCCATAAAAAGGATCAGATTCTACCAAAGTAATTATATCTGGATCAACAGAAAAATCATAATAATCCTGATCAGGCACACAGATAGGTGAAGTAGCAAAAGCAGGGTCGGGTTTCATTCTACCTCTAAAAGATTCTTTACTCCATTTAACTAGCAACCTCTTACATTCACGTTTATCCTGGCAAGCAAGAATAGCTTCAGAAGATTCAGCATCAAAAAGATAACCCTCGGGAATAGCAGGCATAGGTTCATCATCACTAACATCATCGTGTTCAGGTTCAATAATTTCTCTTACTCTAGACCTAGCAATTTGCTCATCAAGGTATTCACCAAGTGGCACAGTAGTATAAAGCATAGAAGTAGTTTCATCATAAGTATCATGCATAGCAGAAGTGGCATCATCAATAACATGCGACATATCAGAATCAATAGCAGTAGTAGGTTTAGGTGTCGCAAACTTACTCATAATAGAAGGAGAATCTAGTGCAAGGCTAGATGGCAGTCCCTTACCTCCCCTCGTAGTTGAGGGCAAAATAGTAGTTCGATCATCTTTCAAGTTCTTCATAGTGTCCAGCAGATATAAATCCCAAGTGACTCAAAGAATAGAGTTATGCTCCCCGGCAACGGCGCCAGAAAATAGTCTTGATGACCCACAAGTATAGGGGATCACAATAGTTTTCGAGGGTAGAGTATTCAACCCAAATTTATTGATTTGACACAAGGGGAGCCAAAGAATATTCTCAAGTATTAGCAGCTGAGTTGTCAATTCAACCACACCTGGAAACTTAGTATCTGCAGCAAGGTGTTTTAGTAGCAAAGTAATATGATAATGGTGGAAACGGTAACAAAAGTAAAGACAGCAAAAGTAATGTTTTTGGTATTTTGTAGTGATTGTAACAGTAGCAACGGAAAAGTAAATAAGTGTAAACTAGTATATGGAAAACTCGTAGGCACCGGATTAGCGATGGATAATTATGCCGGATGTGGTTCATCATGTAGCAGTCATAACATAGGGTGACACAGAACTAGCTCCAGTTCATCAATGTAATGTAGGCATGTATTCCATATATAGTCATACGTGCTTATGGAAAAGAACTTGCATGACATCTTTTGTCCTACCCTCCCGTGGCAGCGGGGTCCTATTGGAAACTAAGGGATATTAAGGCCTCCTTTTAATAGAGAACCGGAACAAAGCATTAGCACATAGTGAATACATGAACTCCTCAAACTATCGTCATCACCAGGAGTGGTCCTAATTATTGTCACTTCGGGGTTGCCGGATCATAACACATAGTAGGTGACTATAGACTTGCAAGATAGGATCAAGAACACACATATATTCATGAAAACATAATAGGTTCAGATCTGAAATCATGGCACTCGGGCCCTAGTGACAAGCATTAAGCATAGCAAAGTCATAGCAACATCAATCTTAGAACATAATGGATACTAGGGATCAAACCCTAACAAAACTAACTCGATTACATGATAAATCTCATCCAACCCATCACCGTCCAGCAAGCCTACAATGCAATTACTCACGCACGGTGGTGAGCATCATGAAATTGGTGATGCAGGATGGTTGATGATGACGACGACGATGAATCCCCCTCTCCGGAGCCCCGAAAGGACTCCAGATCAGCCCTCCCGAGAGAGATTAGGGCTTGGTGGCGGCTCCGTATCGTAAAACGCGATGATTTCTTCTCTCTGATTTTTTTCTCCCCAAAAGCCAATATATGGAGTTGGAGTTGGCGTCAGAGGGCCACCACGGGGCCCACGAGGTAGGGGGCGCACCCAGGGGGGCGCGCCCCCACCCTCGTGAGCAGGGTGTGGGCCCCTGGTCTTCATCTTTTGCGAGGATTTTTCTTTATTTTTTCTAAGGTGTTCCGTGGAGTTTCAGGACATTCCGAGAATTTTTATTTTCTGCACAAAAAACAACACCATGGCAGTTCTGCTGAAAACAGCGTCAGTCCGGGTTAGTTCCGTTCAAATCATACAAGTTAGAGTCCAAAACAAGGGCAAAAGTGTTTGGAAAAGTAGATACGACGGAGACGTATCAGTAGTTAGCCGGTGTTGGGTTGGCTCTCAATGAACAGTGACCGTTGCTACCATGTGCGCGGTACGTAGAACGAGTCTAGATGTGGTGAGTCGAGCTGGTTGGTGGGTTGTGGATGAACAGTTCCCAGTGGGGGTGGATTAAAATGACCCCGTGGTAGTAGGCGGTTGCGGCTAGATGAACAGGACCCCGAGGAGGCCGCCAATCCCCAGCCGGTTGGGGGTAGATGAATAGGACCCTGTGGAGGCTCTCTGAACAGTAGCCGATGGGGGCTGGATGAACAGCAGCCCGTGGATGAATAGTAGCTGGTGGAGGTTGGAGGAGCTCAACGGTGGATAAACAGTAGCCCATGGAGGCTGGAGCGAGGCAGTAGGCGGTGGATGAACAGGACCCCGTTTCACTGTAGGCGCTCCAACACAAGTCCGTTTCCTCCATTTTGCGGTATGCCACACCCCTCCCGATCAACAGGACCCCATTTCAACCATAGGCACTCGAACAGAAGTCTGTTTCCCCTGTTTTGTGGTATGCCAGACCCTTCCCGATGAACAGGACCCAGTATCGACCGTACCCAATCGAACAGAAGGCTCGTTTCTTCTGTTCTGCGATACGCCAGACCTTGTTTCGGCTGTTCCGTCCAAGCTGGTTGGCTCCCGATGAACACGAGTATTTTGACCTAGTTGGTTGCCTCTCGATGAACACGACGTTGTTTCCTCCGTTCCGACCCAGCAGGTTGGCTGCCGATGAACAAGACGACGTCGATGTATGCCTTCGAGACCACGTCCGTATGTACATACATAGCCGTATTTACTTTCTTGCAGCATGGTTGTACATATGTGTACACATTATAGATGGGACTGCGTGACATGCTACGTCCGCCGGCTCTACTACGACACGTGCTGCTCCTTACTCGGCCATAGTTCATTGCTGCAGAGAGATCGATCAACCATTATGTACATACACATTCGCAACCAGATAGACAACACTACGTACGCTTTGACCGTGTGGGTCCTAGCTGTTCCTTGCGTGCGAAGATATAGCTAGTGGGTCCCAGCTGTCAGGGGGGAGAATCTGTCGGATTCTAGGCTCCGCAGACCCAAGAAAGGTTAGAACTCACGGGCGTGTGCGAGGAACTCAACCTCTCAAACCTCCCATCCGCTGCTCTCATGACCTAGCTCGATGAACACGATAAAGAAAGACACAACAATTTACCTAGGTTCGAGCCACCTTGCAGTGTAATACCCTACTCCTGCTTTGTGGTGGATTGGCCTCGCGGGGGGCTGAGGATGAACTAGTACAAGTGGAAGAACAACCTCGGGAGGCATGTTGTTTGTGATGAGGTCTTGGTGGTTCTATGAGCTGATCACCTAGTGAGTTAATCGACCGACCGACCCCTCTCTACGTTGGTGGCTAGGCCCTATTTATAGTGGCTTGGTCCTCTTCCTCCAAAACTTAGGTGGGAAGGGATCCCACAATGACCAAATTTGAAGGGGAACAAGAAGTACATCTAATCCTGACGAAAGGTGGTCTTCAACTGCAAAGCTTCTGAGCGTGACATAGTGGTGGGCTTGGCGATGGCATCCATCCTGCCGTTCTGGCAGTCTTGGTCTCGTTGCACGCAAATGGCAACCTTTGGCTGATTCCTTGGGACTCCACACCTGCGCTTGCCTCCTTTGCACCAAAGACGAAACCTGTTGTACTGCGCCCGCTGGCGTGCGCCTGGCCTTGGTCGTCATGGCTCATGTCATTCCAGCCTCGTGAGGCTAGGTCTTGCATAGAAATCTCCGCTCCGCTCAGGAGGCCGCCTAGGGAGGCCGCTCCCTCGGGAGGTCTTGATGTCGCCCGCCTCGCGTGGCATGGCCCCTCGTGAGGGTCTTGTCTTGCCGTAGTCGAAGCTGGGCCATACCAAGCTGTCGATGAAGCCACGTCATGGGCCGCAGGCAGGCAGGGTTGGGTACCCTGGTTCCCAGAACGCTGATAGAAGCCCCCAGGCCCAAGGCACGCTCGTAGTTGGCTTCGGGGCGAAGCCAAAGGGCAAGTGCGGAATGCCACGGGCCCTAATCGCCTGCGGACCGAGCCAAAGCGTGGCGCTTGATGGGACGTGGGTGTCTCCGCTTCCTCACATCACCTCGGCAACTGTTCGACTTGACAATTGCATGCTGCATGCAGAGAGAATCATCATTACTGGGGATCGTGGGAGGCCAACGATTTACCTTCTCTTGGCTATAAATGCGCAAGCGGGCAGAGTCCCCTGCTCATCTTCGTCTTCTTGCTACTTGCTCCTCCTTCCCCTTGCTGCATCATCTTGCCAGAGCACCCATGCCACCACCAAGGAGGCTCTCGACCACGGAGAAGGTAAAGGCCCCTAAGGAGGGGCCTGACTCACCCCCGCCCAAGAGAGGCCACGACCGTCCCCACAAGTATGCGGCGACACCGGCAGTGGCTCCCTGCGGGCACGGGTGCCTGCTTCCTAAGGCCGGTACTTTCTCCGGCGGCCTTGTGGGTGCGTCTTCTCACGGTGAGGGCCGTCATGGTCAAGGAATCTTCCGCGAGGAGGTGAGGTGCGCAGTGACCATTGCTACCTCTTGAGCTTGCGTTGGTTTTCCCTTGAAGAGGAAAGGAATGCAGCAAAGTAGCCTAAGTATTTCCCTTAGTTTTGAGAACCAAGATATCAATCCAGTAGGAGACAACACACAAGTCACCAAATACATGCACAAATAATCAACAACTTGCACCCAACGCGATAAAGGGGTTGTCAATCCCTTCATGGTCACTTGCAAAAGTGAGATCTGATAGAGATAGATAAACGGTAAAATAAATATTTTTGGTATTTTTGGTTCATAGATCGGAAAGTAAAAGATTGCAAAATAGTAGATTGGAAACTAGCAAGATGTAGACGAGATTCAATATAATGGAAAAGAGACCCGGGGGCCATAGGTTTCACTAGTGGCTTCTCTCAAGATAGCATATATTACAGTGGGTGAACAAATTACTATCGAGCAATTGATAGAAGAGCACATAATTATGACGATATCTAAGGCAATGATCATGAACATAGGCATCATGTCTGTGTCAAGTAGACAGAAACGATTCTTCATCTACTATATTAATTACTCCACACATAGACCGCTATCCAGCATGCATCTAGAGTATTAAGTTCATAAAGAATGGAGTAATGCATTAAGTAAGATGACATGATGTAGAGGATTAACTCAAGCAATATGATGAAAACCCCATATTTTTATCCTTGATGGGAATAATACAATACGTGCCTTGCTGCCCCTACTGTCACTAGGAAAGGACACCGCAAGATTGAACCCAAAGCTAAGCACTTCCCCCATTGCAAGAAAAAACAATCTAGTAGGCCAAACTAAACCGATAATTCGAAGAGACTTGCAAAGATATCAAATCATGCATATAAGAATTCAGAGAAGACTCAAATAATATTCATAGATAATCTGATCACAAATCCACAATTCATTGGATCTCGGCAAACACACCGCAAAAGAGTATTACATCGAATAGATCTTCAAGAACATCGAGGAGAACTTTGTATTGAGAATCAAAGAGAGAGAAGAAGCCATCAAGCTAATAACTATGGACCTGAAGGTCTATGGTAAACTACTCACGCTTCATCGGAGAGGAAATGGTGTTGATGTAGAAGCCCTCCATGATTGATTCCCCCTCCGGCAGATCACCGGAAAAGGCCCCAAAATGGGATCTCACGGGTACAGAAGGTTGCGACGGTGGAAAAGTGGTTTTGTGGCTCCCCCTGATGTTTTTAGGGTATGAGAGTATATATAGGCGAAAAAACTAGGTCGGTGGAGCTACGAGAGGCCCACAATGGTGGGGACGCACCTACCCCCCTAGGCGCGCCCTCCTGCCTCATGGACGCCTCGTTGCGTCTCTGACTTCAACTCCAAGTCTTCTGGTTTGCTTTCGGTCCAAGAAAGATCATCGCGAAGGTTCCATTCCGTTTGGACTCCGCTTGGTATTCCTTTTCTGCAAAACTCTAAAATAGGCAAAAAAACATAAACTGGCGCTGGGCCTCCGGTTAATAGGTTAGTCCCAAAAATAATATAAAAGAGCATATTAAAGCCCATTAAACATCCAAAATAGATAATATAATAGCATGGAACAATCAAAAATTATAGATACGTTAGAGACGTATCATTCATCTCCAAGTCTTCTGGTTTGCTTTCGGTCCATGAAAGATCATCGCGAAGGTTTCATTCCGTTTGCTATTCCTTTCCTGCGAAACTCTAAAATAGGAAGAAAAAACAAAAACTGGCACTGGGCCGTCGGTTAATAGGTTAGTCCCAAAAATAATATAAAATAGCATATAAATGTCTATTAAACATCCAAAACAGATAATATAATAGCATGGAACAATCAAAAATTATAGATAAGTTGGAGATGTATTAGCCATTCGGCCACCACGGCCGTGATCCCACTCAGTCGACTCTCCCCCGGAGT